>NW_023596461.1:11448920-11469192 GCF_011947565.3 Pollicipes pollicipes | reverse complement strand
CCGATCCTGTTGACTTGGAGTAGTACGGGGCAGCACACTCGGGCCGATCCTGTGACTTGGAGTGGATACTGGGCAGCCCACTCGGGCCAATCTTTGAACTTAGGAGTGGTACTGGCAGCACACTCGGCCGATCCGGTTCGTGGGAGTGGTACTGCAGCCACTCGGGCCGATCCTTCGACTTTGGAGCGGTACTGGGCAGCACAACTCGGGCCGATCCTGTTGGCTTGGGAGCGGTACTGGGCAGCAAACTCGGGCCGATCCAGTTACTTTGGAACGTACTGGGCAGCACACTCGGGCCGATCCTTCGACTTTGGAGCGTTACTGGGCAGCACACTCGGGCCGATCCTGTCGATTTTGTAGCGGTACTGGGCAGCACACTCGGACCAATCCTGCTTAATAGCTTCACGAACGGCCTTCCATGTCCCCCCCCCCCCCCCCCCCCCGGCTATAAGATCGAGTCTGTGCAGACAACTCCTCCAGTCCATAGCTCGCCGCCGACCGCGGTTGCTCTGAACCAACTCTGAGTTACGTGGGCAGTAATTTCACCACCCTGCTCACGTGGTTCAGGCATGACGGGTTGACCTATACGGTACACCTGTCGGCGTCATTTTGACGTTCACTGTTTCCTGTTGCCTCATAATTGCATGCAATATTCCGACCATTGGGAGCTGGCTCTTGACCTACATCTCAACATGATAACAACAGTTGAACCCGCACAGCCCTGCTGCAGAACCCTTGAACCACCAGAAACTCAACAGAACCACCGAGAAACTCAACAGCACTCTTCTCTGTCCACAGCAAGAACGTTGTTCAAGCTCTGGCGCTTCCCCATATACCCCACTGTTTGCCGGCCTGGGCTCCGCTGGCAAGCCTCTTGTGCCATCAAATCGACAGGTCCTCAGTTTTGCGACACGATTTATGACAAAAAAAGCTCAAGTTCGATCATATCACCGAGGCTCGCCGGCATCAGCTGACTGTCGTGCGACGATGCCACTCACCACACAGGCAGCGTGCTTGGCCGCAGACTGATCCATCGAGGGACATACCGACAACCTGAGGTCCATCGCAGAACACCGCTCCGAGGTCTCTGAGCCAATACCCGTGCATCCAATACCCACACACCTTACGCGTACACTGTACACTGTACACTGTACGCGCCGGCGTGCATTTCATATCACACGGAGAACTGGCCAGTCCGTTGCGTTCATTTTCAGAAGAGTCATTCCCGTGGTGGCCCGGCAGACCGGTAGTTTCCATGATTTTAGGGGAACCCGAGGACGACACTTGAACAGGGACTCTAGTGAATGTGTTGGGACTGTAAGTCCGTGTATGCGCTTTCTTTTATACGCATATTGTGAGATGTGCATGACCATAACATGTATGCTATAATGTCGCACAGTAGTATATTATACTTTGTTTGTGACAAGCGACTTTTCATCAGACAGAGTCTTGAAAAATCCAACACAACAGCAAACCAAATGCATCACCAAACCAGGATCGCCAACTTAACGTTCACTGAGCGGCTCTGGCTCACTCCCCGAGCCTACTCGGCGGCTCTGACTCACTTACTCCGATCGAACCCCGGCGGCTCTGACTCGCTTCTTCCGATCCAACCCCGTCGGCTCTGACTCGCTCCACTCGAGCCGACCCCGGCGGCTCTGACTCACTTCCTCCGATCCAACCCCGGTGGCTCTGACTCGCTTCCTCCGATCCAACCCCGGCGGCTCTGACTCACTTCCTCCGATCCAACCCCGGCGGCTCTGACTCGCTCCATCCGATCCAACCCCGCGTCCAGCACGTCATCACACGGAGGGAGGTCGTCCGCGCCGACTGACGGACACTTCCAATCGGGGTCAATGTCGGCCGGTCTCTCTGGCGGCGATTTTCGGCCGGCACATTGTGCTGATTGAGCGCGACACGTGCAGCCGCGCCGAACGACGCCGGAGTGACCGAGTCCAGCAGGTGCCTGGCCGGCGCGGGACGGCGCCCGCCCACAGGCAAACAGGGCCAACTCAACCCCGCCGACGGCCATCACGTGGCGTGCGTTCTGCTGTCGGTGGCGTTCATACGGTGTGACGCTCGTAGTGGACGTAGCCGGTTGGTACGTCTGCGCAGGGGCGTGCAGTAATGCGGTCAGACAGGCAGGACTGAGCAAAGGCTTAACTTTTGGTCGAAGCACAGCCTGCATTCCGCCTCACTCCGACCAAGCTTGAATCCAGCCGGAAAAGTCGCTACACCACCAAAGCCATCCGGCCTGAGCCCACGGATGCTCATCAAGCGCATCAAGTACCATTAGTTCAGAGTTCTTGCGCTAGCTTGGTTATCGACCTCCACAATACAGGGAGAAGGTACTGGTTAAAGGACGTTATCAAGAAACATGTGCACACACACGCACGCACACACACACACACGCACGAACATATGCATATATATATATATATATATATACACATATACATAAATTAAATGTATCCATCCCTTCGTCTTTATTATACACTATCATTGTTAAATCGATAGAACTCAAATGCCTCGTCACAATTTTTATCTGGGTTCTGCAGAGATATTAGGGACCTTGCGAATGTAAATTATAGAACATCAGATATTAAATACTATTGAGTATTTAGAGATTATTGGATTATTACATGATAAGACCACCAAATATTACATCTAAAAGGTCATTCGGGCGTATATTTCACCAATGAGACTTGTAGATTAATATTCGGAACAAATTGGTATTTACAGTACCGCGAAGTGAGCCTGGCTGAAATCTGGCGGTAGAACTGGAGTGGTGAAGAAAGACTATTTTTCGTGTTGCTGTAACTGTTCATTTTCCAGAGGACAGCCTCAAAGTCGTTTAAAAAAGATTATCAGATTATCCCAGTCTTATCTATCGAAGGTGCGAATTGATTTCGAAAGAAATTCGGTGCCATTATTTCAAAATTTCGGTGCCATTATCCAAAATTCGGTGCCATTATTTCACGACGGTCGGTCTTGAGCGGGTGTGTAGTGTTACTTGAAGTAGCCAACACCGTTCGGTTTCCGGAACTGCAGCCCAGGCTATCGCTATCCTTGTTCCTAAGATCTCAGGAGAGCAAGCTCAAACTTTTTTTTGATCGAACTGACACGGGGCCAACTGTTCGATGTTGGTTCGGTGTTGGTCTAACGGGAGCCACGTACCCCCTGTCCCCTCCCCCCCCCCCCCGCCTGCGCTACTGATGAAATAACCAACGGTCGCATGATGACGTCGTTCAACCAGTATCCCGTGGTATATTGAATGTCAAAACCTCGTCAATAGCGTTATCATAACAAAGGCATGTGGGCTCTGAGTTCATAAACCCGAAAACTAGGAATTTAAAACATGTCTTGCTTATATTAAGCACGCTGAATATGAGACATCAATCATATATATATATATATATATATATATATATATATATATATATATATATATATATATATATATATACATCTCCATTTAACACCCCAAAACCAAAAACATTATGCCACAAATTCATGACCTAAGTGTTTGCGAGTAAGCAATCACAAATATGCGAGTCAACATTTAGCTCGTACTTTGCACCACCGTTTGCAAAGAGACTAAACGGCACAGCCATGTCCTAACACAGCAGCACCTGCGCGGAGAGATTATTAGGCAGGTGGAAGCGGCGCCAGCATTGTGCCTTCCTTTGTCAACCCCCTGCGTGGTCAACCCCTGTGTGGTTTCCACCATGTTTGCCATGACCAGCTGTCTCCCATGGTCCGGGCCGTGAAATTGTTAAATGTCGATATTTGCCGTCCATAAGTGTTTTTGTACTGATTATGGCATGTCTGAACACGTGATATTTAGAGGTGCTGGAGCTTCTTGCACTCAGAGTAAACAGAACGTCTCGCGTGATATATATCTCTCGCGTAACCTGCAACTCGGTAAATACGGCAGCGGGTCTTGTCTTGTCTTGTCAAATGTGCTAGGTCGCCTGGGCGGTGAGCTTCATGTTCAGAGTTCAGGCGCGAGCGTTTTCTTGTGAATTTCAGGGACTCCTGATTTATGGACGGCCCCGAGTAACAAGGTTCTCAGTTTCTCACGTGCCGCGTACATTACCCACGGGCGCTGTAGGGACTGGGCATGGGAGGAACTCTGTTGAGAGTCATTGGCCAATCGCTCTCAACGCCGGCTCGCCTGCAGGCTAATAGAAAACCATGAGCTGCCTGATCCGATCCGCCATTATGCCAGGGGCCATTCTAGTCTGTAAAGGAGCCGCGCTGATGAAGGGAGCCCACTCGGGCTGATTGGGTGAGCTGGATCTACGCTGGTTAGCGGACCGGACTCCCCAATGAACAGTATAGTCGGTTCAGCCGTCGGTCGAAGGCTCGGGCTGAGCCCGAAGATCGCTGACCGTTCATTAGCGTGCAGCTAAGTCCCATCGTCCGCCTCCGGGGGCGACCTTTGTGCCGCGCCGCGAGGGCCGCGCCGCTGCGTGGGGCGCCGCGCTGTCCGCGCTCGCGCGGCGGAAAAGATCTGGACCGGAACACTGAACATCGAACGCACACACACGCGCGCGCACACCACACACCACCTCACACACGCACACGTACACGCACACGCACACGCTCACGCACAAACACACAAACACACACACACACACACGCACGCACGCACGCGCGCACCGGCTATGGACGACTGCCTCCATTGGTTTATGTTTTGCCCGGTGTCACGACTTTTCCACATACGACCTGAAGACATAGACAACAGTTAAGACATTTGGGCCTTTTCGTTTGATGCCGGTGGGCATGATCGCACACCCTTGCAACAAAGACAAGGGGACGTGTACGCACGTGCTTGCAGTTCCTTTCCTTTGAGTCATGAATTGAAAATTGCTATGACAAGGCTAACTTAATGGCCGTTTTTTTTGTTCTGATCGAGTTTCGCTGTGGAGCGGACGTGCCCGCAGTATTTTCTATGCCACGTGGAGTCACCTGGTTGTTAAAATGAAAAAGAATAGGAGGTTGGTTCAGTTATGAGCTGGTGGTTGCCATTCATGGTTGTAAGGAGTCCCTGACGATAGGTAATGAGGTCTCTAATGCTTTACGTATTCCAGTCCTCTATCTGGACCAGTGTCCTAAGCATTAAGTCGTAGTTTGGCCTATGTTGTTATGGCCGCCGATCACGGCCAGTACTGCGCACCGCCTCTGGCTCGCCCGGGCTCTCCGGGGATCTCGCCTGCTTCGGCGCAGATCCGACGCACGCCTCCTCCCAGATCTGGTGGCGCTGGCACGGCGCATGAGTTTGCCGGCAGTACTGTTCATGACAGAGCTGCCACGACACGCCTGTGCGGCAGTACTTACAGAACAGAACAGAACCACACAGAACAAACAGTGCGGAATTTCTGATGACCAAACTCCTACGGCATAAACGTTCTGACGCAAGGAAACTTCTACGTGCCCATTATGTCCGATGGTGCAACTTCTAGCGGGCCACGTCCTGTGGAACACAATTTCGACGCAGAAGCTTATACATGACATGGGCTATATGTGACAAACACGACTAACACAAGTCGTTGCACTAGACACTGCTTTTAGGTTGAAATGTCCATCCCTGGGGTTTTCCAATAACGTGATTCCGGGACTCGAAATAACAATTCTTGGTTATTTCTGCATCTCAGAATTAGGTATTGCTCATGTTTATTTATTTAATTGCGGTCTGTGCCTATAACGGTATATATACATATATATACATATATATATATATATACATATATATATATATTATATATATATATATATATATAATATATATATATATATATATATATATATATATAGATATATATATCTATCTATCTATCTATCTATCTATCTATCTATCTATCTATCTATCTATCTATCTATCTATCTATATCTATATATATATATATATATATATATATATATATGTATATTACTTGTGTCTGTACATGTATTTCCTAGTTGGCAACATCAGCACACACACCGTCTGCGGTAAACGAGACCATGAATGTCTATGCAAGTAGATACCAATGTTGATACTATCGGCTTCTGGAATCACTGTACGCAACGAAAACTTATAGGAACAAATGTTGACACATTTCCAGTCATCGCGTATGACAGCATCTTGAGGGCTGCTGAATCGGAAGGTCCAGATCATGCCAAAGCTTTTTGAATGTCCCCCTCAACCGATAATCGCTGATCTGAGCTAGCTCCGCTGACTGCCGCGTCACTGATCTAAGCTGACATCACTGACCGCTGGGCCGCTGATCTGACCTGACCCCGCTGACCGCTGGGCCGCTGATCTGACCTGACCCCGTTGACCGCTGGGCCGCTGATATGAGTTGACCCTGATGACCGCTAGGCCGCCGGTCTGGGTTGCCTCACCTGACCTCTGATCTGAGCTGACCTCACTGACCGCCGGGCCACTGATCTGAACTGACCCCGCTGACCGCTGATCTCAGCTGACCTCACTGACCGCTGACCGCTGATCTCAGCTGACCCCGCTGACCGCTGAGCCGCTGATCTGAGCTGACCCCGCCGGGCCGCTGATCTCAGCTGACCCCGCTGGACGCTGGGCCGCTGATTTGATCTGACCGTGCTGCCCCTGGGTCGCTGATCAGTGTCTGATAGACGTGTGCAGCATCCAAACTCTCGCCAACCGGGGCCGGTCCGACCGATCAGGACTGACCCCGTGACATATCGGCTGTAGCGCTACAGACCGAATGCTCTCGTTTTCCCGCAGGGGCATGCACCACATTCTGATCAGTTCAATTTTAGTTTTCGCGCTAAGGCATGAATAAAACGGGGACTGCCAGCTTTCTTGCAAGGTCACTGTGTGAACACCGATCAGTGTTCGTTAGGTTTTTACTGCATGGCTGGATACAAACGATGCTCATTTGTCCTTTTTCTATGCGGATTATGGTAAAATAATCCAAAGTGTCAGCTGTTTTTTCACGTCGACTGCCGAAAACCTGCGCTGTTAAATTTATTTTACGGGTAACGAGAAAAGACTAACCGGTTTTGTTCTAGTTTCCGCGAGACGACGGAAATAGAGCCGTCACAATTCTGTTTCTTCAGCTGACACCTAGGAAAAGCCAACCGGCACTTACTCAATGTTTTTCGCGGCAACTGAAACCAAAATAAGTAACGAAGTACTTTACTGTGCGGTCAGGGAGCACGATCAAGTTGACGAGCAGGGGCGACGCGAGCGGCAGCCCCATTTACTTGCAACTTGGTATGTTGCCAGATAGATCACAGTGTCGACCAGAAATATCTTCCAGAAATGACTAAATACTTGACATACCAATACAATACAATTATAATACAAATATAAACAAAATACAATGCTATCTTGACAGCAGTTGAGACCATCGTGAGCGATTTGTTTCAAAACATGCATTCATTTAATACGGACAGAATATATATTCCTTGAAGACAGGTCGCTGACAGCATCGCCCAGTGAGACGGTTGTGAACGATTTTGTTTAGTGTCTATGCCTTTAAGACATCTTAAGGGTATGAATATGTCAGTTAATCTAAGTTTACTAAAGAATCCACCGGGATAACATATGCATATGATGCATATGCCTATAGTTTCGCACTGGGACGTTCGGCGTTCCGGGCCCCACAGCTGACACTTGGACAGGCTTCCACATCTTGTCTAAAGCCAGTCGCTGATTGGTCCAGATTTCATTCAACACGTGCCATCAGTCATGATTGGTCGAGCGTTGTCGAGGTGAAAGGATGTCTGGGATACAGGCGAATGGAAGCTCGCATGAAAGTAATATGTGTTTTTGTTTGCGCAAAGTTAGCTGGAACAAAAAGCTTGCCAGGCGGATGATTACCAATTAGGCCGCGGGCGGAGCTCGCTGCCTGGGATAAATGCTACGGCAGCCGGGGCTAGCGGCAGTGGCGGCACGGCCAGCAACAGCACGGGCGGTCACAGCAGCGCTGATGGAACTGCGGACAATTTGGACGACGACAGAGCAAAATAAATGGAGGCGATGCCGCCAACAAACTCACCTAGCCCAGCGTCTTGCTCATCAGGTCTATCATAACATCCGAATGAGCTCACTTTATCGCACGGGAGCGTGATCTCATGAACAATGTTTGTAACTGTTTGAATTTTTTTTGCGGGACATAGTAGTTTGTACAGTTTGTAATTGAACATTAGGCCAATCAGGTGATGAGAATGTGAGACTCACCTCACTGAAGAAAAAAAACAGGACAGTTCCTAACATGATAATAAATAGCAATTAATTACCAGCGAGCAAGCGGCTAAGTTTGCACCAATTGTGAACAAGTTTCGGGTGTAAAACGGCACTAATCGTACCATCAAAACCAGACGGAAACTGGCTAGACGCTAAGCGACAGGGTCGGGCTGCCGAGCCAAAGGAGCAGAAATATACTCGAAGCAACAACGATCAAGAAAAAAGAGCGGGAGAAGATGGACTAAACCTTACGTTATGAGGGAGGGGGGAGGGGGGCATCCCCGATGCGATTGCACGCGCTCATGTGTAATGCAAAACCGGAAGAAGCCGCAGGAAGAGCTGAGACTTGAGAGTAAAAATTCATACACCCAGACACGCATGAACAAATATTTCCAGATGTGCGAGATTCATTTTTTTATTCCTGAATATATTCAGTCATGCGTTTACGCTCTTCCTGTTGCATTGCCGATTAGGATTGCAATCATCATTGCCTCCGGTCATTTTTCTTGTGTTAACTTAATAACAAACAATGTGCAATTTGGGCCATGTTGAGTGCGCTATTAGGGTCATTCCACGATAAATCAAGCGAACAATATCCCGGTACCGCCTTGAAGTTTGATGAAAACATTTGTATGTGTTACTTATACAGTCAAAACAAGATTCTGCAAGTATTAGAGCAATTAGCCGTAGCGATATGGAACTAAGAGCAGACAGAAATGCGCCATGACGTCATGAATTTTGCTTTTCAACTTTAGCGAAAACGGTTTGCTGAATAAAGCGTTTGGAAAATAATGTTCAAAGTTAACTAGGTACGTGCAGTGACGTAGTTTGACATTTTACCTGATTTCTCGAAAAACTGTTTTATTGACTTTGTTTCGTTGACTTTATTTTAACTGATATGCAATTAAATACCGAGTTGTTGTCATTCCTAATACACAAATAAGTGACGAGAGCTCTTCTCGAGCTATCGAAAACCGAATTTGGACATTGGCGCATCGCACACGGAGGCACGCCATGAGCCGACGGGCCGCTATTGTGTGACGAGGCGCGATTGGCTCACTGCATCGGGAACTGTGACTCTGACCTGGAAACATTCATTTCAATCTTAACCACGATATCAAGTTGAGCTGGAGCTCAACATAAAAAGAGGCAAAAAACTGGTCTGAAGTTGCGTTATTTTTTCCTAGGCTAGCTTGGAGCTAGAGCAGAGTGCCTGCTCAGCACGCCTGGGACTGCACACATGGAATTCAATATAGCGCGCATTTTATTCGACTCCGTCTCCGAGTAAACCAGGCCGGGGCCCAAGAGAGAGCCAGTGAGTGTAGAGTCTATTGGGGGCTCTTATCTCCTGTAGTCTCTCTTGTAGAGTCTCTTGTACACTCTTGTAGAATCGGGAGGTCGGGGAAATGAAGACCTGCGGTTTTGCCGCCTTTACCAAGTACCTACCTACAGGGAACGCTCAATTAAAATAATCTGTTCAAATTAGTCGAAGAAGAGCAAAACACAATTGTTTGCATAGCGACGCGATATTACGGCTGGTGCAGTACAAACCATTTTCATCGTCACGTACAACATTCGTTAACTTAATAAGATGTTACAAATGTGCAGAACCTCTGTATCAAACTAAAGACATTTGCAGAGCCGTTTGACCTGAAGCACACAAAAATAATTAAGAGTTTGCGCAAAACCACTGGCAGCTTTCCAGAAAACCCTTCTCTTTAGGGTGTGGTGGAAATTGGGGGTAAAACGCTTACGGGCTGCTGGAGAAAGCCTAGTCATCCGCAGTTTTGAACATGGATGCAACCCGGCAACGGGTGGGCATGTTGGAGCCACACAAACTATGGAGACAAGCTCCAGATCAACAGCAGGATCGAGCTCAGTCACCGAAGTGCGAGCCCGTATCGCTAAACCATAACCTCGCGGTTCATGATTGATTCATGATCATGATTTTCGTGATCATGATTAAAAGGTGCGCCTTGGAGCAGTAACGCATAATAATATTAAAGGCTGGAAAAATTTACGTTCGTTCAAGTGAGAACAGTGATATTTGTTTGCTAATGCAAATGCTAACAGGTGAGATGAGCCCCGCCACATGCCTGCATGTGTTAGTCGGATGCAGCAAGGCCGATGGTGGACTTCGTGTGCAACACTTTGCACAGAATATTTCAGCACAATGACGTAACAAATGTTTAGTCTACTTGCCAAGTTGACATGGGCGCGCTTGGTAATGAATTGCTTGCCGTCGTAGAGGGGGTGTTGAAAACGCAACGGCTCGAGAGGATGACGAAGCAAATTCGGCGCTATCTCAAAAGGCGTGACGGAATATTTTACAATGGCCACCGTCTTTTTCGAAAATTAGCTTTTCATCACACTAGACACAACCCAAGAATACCATTGGGAAAATCCTCTTAAGCGAGCGGCGGCATGGTTCATTTACGACAATATCCACCCATTCGTGGCATGGCTCAAAACGGCTTATAAACTCATCACAAATATCAGTGATAGTTAATTCATTCAACAGCTGCATGATACGCTCGCCAGGAATAGGTGCTCTTGCTGAAAAGTGTCCACCAAGTACAATACAAGTTCATAACTACATTTCGCTGCCTGACCATTGTAAAACAAATGTAGCTTCCTCAACATTCACCACCACACTGGGAATTTTGCACCACCTTAAGTGTGTACTGTACGTCCTCGCCGCCTTCTATAGGAAATGCCCATGCATCGAAGTGAAGTGTGGGGGGGGGAGGGGGGCACCGTTTGAACGCTTTGCAGGATGTGGATTTTTGAATTCCAGAACAGGACTGAATCTCGGTCACATGATATGTTTTGCAGCCTGCACCGACCACATTGCTGGTTAGTGAGCAGGCCAATTATAGACGCAGCTTATTACATGCTCTACGAGGCACAACATGGAGTGTTACCAATGCGTGCATTTCAATCATGAATTATCTGTCAGGCGTGTGCGCAAAAACTACCTTTCTACGAATAATCCTGTTATTGGTTTTGTCATTAATGTAGTTTAATCGTACCGTTTCGCGGTTCATTCGTAGGCGTACTTCTCATCTATGTGACACTTGATGACATCCACAAGTCGGAGCAATGCTTAGAATGCAGGTAAAAAACCGCACAAACGCTGAAAGGACGCGCAAGTCCAGTCCTTATCAACCCTGGGGATGCACATCTAAGTTGCAGCTACATCAATGAACATAACTGGTCGAACACGCAAAGTAATCACATGAGGGATGAATGCAGCGCGAAACATTGATTGTAACGACGTTGCTGTAACAAAACCTACGGCGCAGAACAAATAAGCAAGGATTCACACTTGCTTGTTTGATTTTCTTTGCACTCCCGACTACTGGTATGAACAAAAAATCAGCGACTTGGCCCGCTGCAAACCACTATGAACTTTGCAAACGCTATTGGCTTCAAACTTTGAAGCTGATAATGCATGGCTGCGCACCATGTCTTTGCAAAAATAATCTAACTTCCTTTCCACGTGACTCAGGACGGATGATACGTACACACGCATGTAAAATGAATGAAAATGTGTTCCTTATTCATACCTTATTTCAGACCCCGGTTTTTTCAAGGTCACAGTCACAGTTCACGGCGCAGCGAGCTTATGGCGCCCGGTCGACGGATCCCGGCCCGTCGGCTCATGGCGTGCCACCGTGCTTGATCTGCCAATGTTCAAAGTTGATTCGCGACTGATTTAAAAGAGATTCCATCAATTTCTTGTTCTAGTCTAATCGGCAACAATTTGATCTTAGATGGCATACCAGTTTGAAGAAAATCGATTGTTTCTTTTCTTAGTTAAGGTCAAATATCAAACCAGGTCACTTTATGCCCCTAGTTCAATTTGAATATTATATTAACCCACATTTAGAAATATGGTAAGTTGGCTTTCCTATGCGTTTTTCAAAACATTATACCCCTCAAACTGTTTTCACTGAGGCGAGTTGAAACTAAGGTTCATGGCGTCATCGCGTATTTTCAGCTGCTCCTAATTCCTTATCAATGCGCCGTACGACTTCAAAACTTGTAGAATCGTATTTTGATAGCATCATTATCTCATAGTAGTGTTTTTCATCAAATTGACCGAGGTGTCGTGTTATCCTCCGGTCGCTTATCGGGAATCGATCAGGTCGTGTATGTTTGGGATCGCTTTCGTGGGCACCGCCTGCCGGAAACTGCGCTCTTTGGTCAATCGGAAGGAAAGCCACCTGACTCAAAGTTCAAAATAGTTCGGTGGTTTAGTTTGCGCAGCTTTTGAGAATCGGCTACGGCGCACGCGAGGGCGCGCGCTGAAGCGGGCGTGAGGTAGCACGACGGCGGGCCGAGAATTCACTCACATTTCCACCCGCCTACCGCCAGCGGCAGCGGAGTTTGGCGCTGCTCAGTCCACGGTAGTGCGGTGTGTGAAACCACGCGGTCCGCGGGTGTGCGGTGTATGACGTCACGCGGTCCGCGGTGTGCGGTGTATGACGTCACGCGGTTCGTGGTGTGCGGTGTGTGGCGCCGCGCGGTCCGTGGTGTGCGGTGTGTGACGCCAGGCGGTCCGTGGTGTGCGATGTGCGAAGCCGCGCGCGGTCCGTGGCGGACGGTATGTGGCGACATTATCCAGCCGGAGTACACGTCTCGACCGATGACCGTTCAGCCGACGTCGGAGGCACGGTCATGCGCACACACTATCGCTGTCACTATCAGCGCACGGTCATGTGGACGTGGCGTGTTTTATTCAGTGATGGATTCGAATTAATCCTGAAACGTTCGCGTGTGTGTCTGTCCGGGTGCTGGTGAGTGCTGCATTTCGAACACAAAATATACGTCCTGTTTGAGCAATCAGATCCAAATTGCTAAAAAATGATGATTTATCCCTTATTATGACGATATTTACATTTAACGTGATATATGGTGGGCAGAATGCACTTTGCCCGTTCTGTTTAGGCGCCCTCTTCCGTATCCAAAGCACAAAAACGAATCGTCAAGTACTGAAGTGTAGTTTGAGTTTACTTCCTCGCGCGATAATCTGGCGCTCTTGAAGTGCGGAAGCTCAATGGCTTCATGACATTTTCAAGATGTCTTAACCATACTTGCCTGGCTTGGGTGTTTTTACCTTTTTGGTCCCTTTTTACGATTGGTGAGCATCAGTTGTCATCTTCAGTCTCGGTGATATTGGTCCATGGCTCCCCAATCTTGTCAGCGGCGCTTTGTCATGTCAGGTGCCATTGATCCTCCTACTACTTTTGATCATCCTGAGAACTTATTGGATCATGATGCAAGGAAGCAAAAGGTATTTATGCTATTTCATTTATGCAACGCAACCAGAAAGCTTATCTTGATGACGCACGTGCCTGAAGAGCAAAAAACGCGCTATATTCGTTTATGTGTTTATTGGGGTAATACGCTGTCAACAACGTTTTATGTACTAGGCGAACTTGGACGAATCTCACTACACTGATTGCTGTTTAAGCGGGAACAACTAGGTACTCATAACTCCCAGCAGGATTGGGGAGAATCCAAACTGCCCAACAAGAGCACGCGCAGCACCCTTCACAAACCTCTACCGTATGGCACCATCAATAAATCTATCTCGCTATAGAACACAGGCGAATCCAACACTTAACATCCAAATACATGAGTGGCGATGAAGAGACGTGTGCGGCGATAGGCATATAGGCGCAAGCAGTCATTTCTAGACGGGTACACGTGTGGCAGCGGACATACACGCCTGGGTATCGAACAACTGCGGCCGATCGCCACGCTCGGCGCGGCCGCCCTCGCCAGAGAGCAGCTGTGCTTAGCGTCCCGGCTGATCGACGGAGAGAGCGGCCACCACCGGCCGACAACAGCTCCCACTGCCCTCCCCCTCCCCCTCCCCATTCCAGATAAACTCTACAGCGAGCAACAACTGCGTTCGACACGGTCACGCGCCGAGCCGGTGCGGCTGACGGAACGTGGGTTAGCGGGCCGGCCGGCCGGTGTGACGTCACGCGTACCAGCGGCTCGGCCGCGAAACACAGCGGTAGGGCTGCGGAGTACCGCGCCGCGGCGCAACAGCGGGAGGAAGTCGAAATCGGCACGTGGAAACGAAGGTATTTCAATCTGCGTGAGGTTTGCAGACGCCTTATTTTTACATGCTGGATTTTGTGCTCGGCTGCCCATCCCTGTTGACAGTTTATACTCTCATTTGGTAAAGCGTATGGTATAAAACGCGGTTTAGGGGTGTTAGCTCCGCCAGTGTGGATGGGAAATGCTTCCCTTCAATTCTGTATAATTCAAAGTATTGCACCCACGACCACATTACGTGGAAAAATATATCTCCAAACCTGTATCGGTCAAATTCTCGGCCGTGGCTAACTCGGATACGTGGGCGTTTTCATCACCCAGTTAGCTCGGTTGAAGAACTGAAACACTATAATAGCATCCAAATGGCATCATAGTGTTCAGACAAGTTGATCAGTGTGTGCGCAGCCAGAGGATCGGAAGAGCCGAAGCCAAGGCGTACATCACACACTGGCTGCCACCCCGCCGTCACAGACTGCCAGCGGGCTGACTGAGGAGCTGCGCTATTTGTTGAGCCTGTCTCTTCATCAGAGAGAGATTCTATTTTGTCAGCATGCTGACAACGAACATGAAACTTATGTTTTCTTTGACACCTGAATGTTGTTTACACCAAACCGTTATAGCACCTACAAATTGCTGAGTAAAGCTCTCAATATTGTCTTTGTTGCGATGATTGTCCGACGGAAGGTCTCAAAAACGTTGCCGCGTGTATCGTCTTACCGCCGGCCTTGCTACTGATTACAGATTGTCTCGGGTTACACGAGCTCAGCCATTTGGCTTGACCGTGTTACTGATTACAGATTGTCTCGGATACCACGAGCTCAGCTTTTTGGATCGACCATGTTGCTGATTACAGATTGTCTCGGGTTACACGAGCTGCAGCAGCGTGGACAGCCCTTTGGATTGTTTACATGCAAGCATCTTCACACGCACGTTTGGATTGTCTCCGTGTCCGGATTGTCCGAAAGCGCTCAGATTCCTACGCCTCCATTGTGTGGATCCTCATCGCCAACGCACGCTCACAGCAGACAAGCACGCTCCTCTCCAAGGAGGTCGGCCCGTCTGCTGCGCCGTCGGCGCCGCGCGGGCGTCGGGCTCTGTGTGAGCGCCTCGTCAGGCGGCGTGCCCGAGGGAGGAGCGGCCGCTGGGCTGGCGGCCCCCTCGGCAGCTCCCCAGGGAGGTCAGCCAATCTCGCTACAGAGGGCCCCGGGACGCCGGGCCGCCGGCCGCCCGGGCACCCCACCGCCGCCGCCGGACGGGGTCGGGCCCACACCAGGGGGCGTGCTGGTCGGCGGGCCGACGGGCCGACACGGCCGCCCCACAGACGAACGGGTCACACACCGGGGCCGATCGGAAAACGCACTAAAACACAGGCGCCGGGTTAAGACGATTTGACCGGCAGTCGAGAAGGAGGATAAAGGCGATGGTCAGCGAATGCACCTGGATAGTGGTCACGGTCAATGTTGTGCACTTTCTGCGTGGACAGCGGCAAACCACCGCGGTCTCTCACGCTCACCTGTTGGGAAGAAACGCAAGGCCTGGGCAAAATGGATGTGCTCGGCTTCCTTCATTGTGCAAACGGTGGGCGTTCTAAATGATTTAACACGGTATTCATTCTACGCTAGTTTGTATAACCTGTTCACTACACTGCGAACGCCAAATCCGCCAAGCCTGCTATCCATTATCACTATCGTATACCAAGAAGAATGAAGCCGTTATGAGGGGACATCCAAGGCTGGGAACGTGGCATCTGATGTACACACCCTTAACAGTCGTATAAAAATGTGCTATTGAAAGATTATCAGTTAAAATGATATGTTGGATCGTCGTGCAAGAGAGCATAGCCCATGGCATTGCACGATCTCCTAAAAATGATATGTTGCGTTGCAGCCGTAGGAACATAGCACTACACAGGTCACACCCAGCAGCCTCACCTCATCGGTATGTACAATGCACTAAAGTTCACTGCCGGAGCAAATGCGTCGGTGTGCGGGCCACAGTCCGTGCATGTTGACCCACTTGTGGGGGAGAACCTGGCAAAATCTGCGGGACGACTTGGGCAGCCTGTGTGAGCTGGCCCCATGTTCGCGCCGAATGAGCTCGCCGGGCAGGGCCGGTGATGCCGGCACCGGCGGCCTGCGTCCCTCCTGAGCGCGAGCGCCAGCTGACGAGCGCGCGCCGGAGCAGCGCGGCCCGCCGAGCGAGCTCTGCTGGCGTCGGCCGCGGCCAGCGCCGGCTACGCACCACACCCACGGAGACGCGACGCGCCGACGGAGGGCCTTCCTCCCCCGCTTCGCTCTCCCTCCCCCGGCCACGCGGCCCCGCCTCCCTTTCCCCAGGCCGTGCCCTATTGGCGGACGAGTTACCCCGCGCAGAGCCGGGCCGCGCGCGGCCAGGAGGCTGTGCTCCAGTGGCGGCAGCGGCAGCGTACCCACCGCTGATGCGACTGCGACCGGCCCAGCGTGGGCCCGCCAGCGCCGACCGCACTCCTGCGGAGAGCGCCCTGGACGATCCATGGGACGCCAGTATCGGGCAGCCACCGCCGGTCACCACGGCTCAGACGACTTTACACACGGCTCACCAAACACTATGTACACGGAAGGGACCATCTGTACAAATGCCCGACGAGCACTACCTGCCCGCGAGGAGCCAGCTGTAAACGCGTCTGACCGGCCGGCTGTGCTGGCGTCTGACAGGGGCTCTGTGCGCGCGAGAGTCGACTGGCACGTCTGACAGGCGCGCCGCGCGAGCATGGGTCGGGGACAGGCAGCTGGGGTGGACACTTCACAGAGCACCGCGCGTCTCTGGCGGCGAGCCGGCCTCTCTCGCGAGCGCGGCCGCCTGGTGCCGGCACAGCGTCCGCGGCGGAGACCCCGGCGGCCGGAGGCCGTCTCTGGTGGCCGGAGCCGACCCCGCTGCGTCCCGCACCGCCGGCCGCGGCGCGCTGCCTCGCCGCGCGGCCGCCGCCGCCGCGCGCCGCGCGCCCTCGCGCATACACCCCAGGCCACACAAGGGACAATGATGATATGTTATAGTGAAGACACTCTGTTTCAATGAAGTAGGTAATCGGTTGGGGCCGGCTGGCGGTGGCGGCGTGCGTCTCACCACGCGCCGGCGGCCAGCAGTCGGGCCAGCAGGGTCGCCAGCAGCGCCGCCGGCAGCGCCACCGGCGGCCAGCCAGCGGACAGCGCCTGGCCCGACGACGCCACCGCACAGGTCAGCGGCTTGTCCTTCACCGGCGATTTGGCTGCCGACAAAGGAGTGGTGTCAGGACAGCTCGGACTTCATGTGGAAGGCACCAGAGGGCGTTGGTACAAGCGAGAATGGCCTTGACCTCCTGGGGTTTCTTTGTTGTGAGTTCAGGGTTCCTATGCTGACCGTTATTGATATTCAAAATGCCAAGAGACCTATTTAAACGCTGTTATTGACGAGTTTTGACAACATAATCTATGTTTGGTTGCCATCATCGCCTAAGGAGTAACACCTGGTTTATTGAAGGCCCATGGCCTTCAGGATAAGAAGTCGTAGCTCCTAATGCGCTACACGTCTGCAGTATCGTTCATGAAGCTACTCAGTCAGCAGCATCTCACTACAGCCTAACATGCGGCAAAAGCTTTAGCAAGGGCCGGAACATCAAGGGCCTGAACTTCCTCGTAAGTACATTGTTCTTGGTTCTTTGCATGCCGTGTCATCACCCGTGTTACTCACAAACCGAAGGCTGCAATAGCGTGTCATAACCGGCCCACTTGTTTTGCACGAAACAACCAAGCGCAGTCTCGCCAGACGCCTGGTGTCTTTTCGTGCGGCACAACAAAGGCACGCCGCCTGGGCTTTGATCCCTTGCATACAGCTTGTGATTTGCAATCAAGATTTCTGCAGATTGGTAATGACATCAAACATCCCTCACGTGGCATTTCTGAGGCGCAAGATATTGGGTATGCCGCTAAGCGGATTCACTCGGTGATACTTCCGCAGCATGACAGCGCTGCGTCTTCCGATAGTTAATTCCTTCTGACTAAGGCAAGGTTTGGTGGCGCCAGCTCAGCTGAAAGCAGCGTTTCAGGTGCAGCCAGGCTGACTACGGCGAGGACAGTCGCGGGGTCACGCACGGCGAGTATTCTGCCGCGACAACAGCGCCGCCACATGCAGCTCTCACCGCCAAGTGCATTACATTTCCAGGTGTGATTGCGCCCCACCCGGCTGATTCCCCGTAATTACACCGGCAACTGATCATTAAGCACACGCGTGCCATCCATATTTCGTTAAGCCGTGCCAGCGAGGGCCGCGGCCGGCCGGCGCAGTGGCCGGACCGTCGCCGCGCACCGGTCGTCGGGCGGGCCCAGGGGTGCCGGCCGGCGGCCCAGGTGCCCACGGCCCGGGGCCGGTCGATAGGCCGGCGCCCGAGTCGGCGCGCTCCGGCCCGCCATGGGGCGGCGCGTGGCGCACGGAGACGAGGCCGGCGCGCTCTCCACAGCTGGCGCACGGAGACGAGACCGGCGCGCTCCCCTCAGCTGGCGCACGGGGACGAGACCGGCGCGCTCTCCCCAGCTCGACGCACGGAGACGAGACCGGCGCGCTCTTCGCACCTCGACGCACGGAGACGAGACCGGTGCCCTCCACAGCTCGGCGCGCGGAGGCGAGACCGGCGCGCTCTCCTTAGCTCGGCGCACGGAGACGAGACTGGCGCGCTCTCCATAGCCCGACGCACGGAGACAGAGACCGGCGCACTCTCCTTAGCTCGACGCACGGAGACGAGACCGGCGCGCTCTCCTTAGCCCGACGCACGGAGGCGAGACTGGCGCGCTCTCCTTAGCTCGACACACGGAGACGAGACCGGCGTGCTCTCCGCAGCTCGGCGCACGGAGTCGAGATCATCTCGCGCTCTTCAAGGCACTGAGACAGAACCTTCTTCGCGGCCCAGGGCTTAAAGAAAGGACCGTTGCACTCTCTACGGTTTAGGGCACAAAACAATGCTCTTAACGGCTTGCAGCGCGGACGCAGGGCCGGCTCCTTCGGCGACGAAGTATGGGGAGGAAGGACAAGGAATCTCTGCGTTTGAGGGCTGCAAATCAATCTGCAAAACACTGCCCACGGTGCACTTCAGGGAAAAAAATTGTTTATCTCAATTATATGTGGCCATGCCATGGACTCAAGCCAAGTTGCAAAGCAAGCGGCATGGTGCTGTTCATATGCGCTAAACGGCGTTTTTGTCATTTCACATGAATTTGCTCATGTACGGGAACTTAAGTAACTTTTCTTAGATATACCTGGCTGAGTCGTCAACCTTGGCGTCCACGAGGAAACAAAAGAAGACAGTCCTTCTCATCCCACAATCTATGTGTCATTGGGGCTTTACGACGCACTCAGCTGTTGAGGCTGTATGGCTTCGCCTGCCTCTCATCCTAGCAGGGTGGGCGAACACCGCGGGAATCGAACCCCGTACCTCTGATTCTCTCACTTATCTGATATATGTACATATATATATATATATATATATATATATATATATATTATATATATTATATATATATAATATATATATATATAAATCTACTCTCTCTCGCTTCTCTCTTCTCTCTCTCTCTCTCTCTCTCATCTCTCTCTCTCTCTCTCTCCTCTCTCTCTCTCTCTCTCTCTCTCTCTCTCTCTCTCTCTCCTCTCTCTTCTCTCTCTCCTTCTTCTCTCTCTCTCTCTCTCTCTCTCTCTTATCTCTCTCTCCTCTCTCCTCTCCTCTCTCTCCTTCTCTCTCTCCTCTCTCTCTCTATTCTCCTCTCTTCTTCTCTCCTCTCTCGCTCTCTCTCTCTCCGTATCTCTTCTTCCTCTCTCTTCCTCTCTCTCTCTCTCTCTCTTCTCTCTCTCTCTCTTCTCCTCTCTCTCTCTCTCTCTCTCCCTCTCTCTCTCTCTCCTCTCTCTCTCTCTCTCCTCTCTCTCTCTCTCCTCTCTCTCTCTCTCTCTCTCTCTCTCTCTCTCTCTCTCTCTTCTCTCTCT
>NW_023596461.1:11411636-11448820 GCF_011947565.3 Pollicipes pollicipes | reverse complement strand
GCTGCGAACCGACGGCCGGACGGGGAGACGGGGCGACCGAGGGCGGCAGTGACTCGGGGTGGATCAGACCTGCTGCGAACCGACGGCCGGACGGGGGAGACGGGGCGACCGAGGGCGGCAGTGACGGGGGGGGGGGGATCAGACCTGCTGCAAACGGACTACATCTATCATTCGGACGGCCAAACCCGAGCGTCATTTGCCGGGCCCGGTGAAATATGGTTTTCGATACCGTAAGATTGTATTTCGACCAGTGGGACCGTTTCGTTCCGTGTCGTGTGGAAGCTTCTCCGCCGGCCGCCGGGATACCATTAGTGGTAGTGCCAACCTCGACGTCACTTGCGGTCTGCGGCGTCAGGCGGGCCGCTGAGCCCCGACACGTGATCAATGCCGGACCCGGGGCTTTCGGGAATCGTCTCAACTAAGTCGATTAGGTCACATATGAGTCGCATTCAGTATCGAAGTCATCCATTTAAAAAGACAGTGGATGTTCGCTCGTAACCAAATGAACTTGATTCAACTCCGACTCAAAGGGGTTGGAATTCGGGCGGGGACTAAATCTTGGACTTAGTCAAAATGAATCAATACTCAACTGGATTAAAAACAGCCAAAAAAGAACTCGACGCCTTAGCCAATATGATTCGTGCAATTCGACGACCACCTAAGTCACAACTTGCGGATAAACCAAACGAATGAATTTGCAACAAGGCACATGATCTTGAAAAAAGTGGCTGATCTGGGAACCGCCCCCTAAAACAGACTGCTTGTTGTGGAAACTGTAGGTGCTGAATTGGCTTGGTTTGGTATGCATTGGACATGTCGGGTCATGTTGAGCTTTTCTACTCCGGTTAGTTTAGGTTAGCCTTTGGCGTTTCTGCAGGTCATGCTGAGTAAGGTTGTAACTCATGATCACATTTATATCTGTCAATCTCTGTCCGTAACGTCCCACATATCCCTCCCGGCGATATTTACCCTGGACGTTCCCGTAACGTAGTAAGAGGCGCGAACGTGCCCGAGTTCAATTCTTGGTTCTGCCGTGGCCCGGGGCGCTAATATGACGACCGAAGTCGCTGCCGTTCCATAAGATGGTTCGTTGTGAGGCGCGCCATGTGACTCGGACGCCAGGCCCTGCAACTTGGTCTCGGACTCAGTGAAACCAAATGGACTCGGACTTGGACTCGATTTCGAGATCGTAGGATGCGAAACACGGTACTATTCAGATTACGGATCCTCCCTCAAGGTGCCATAACTCAGATTCGTTCGTCGGTGGCACTGAAAGCCAGCGGCGCAAACAGCCTTCAAAAGCTGTTATGTTGGTGTCGGTCTTGAGGGCACGGCCCCAAGCCCATTCACAGACTGCAACACGTTTCCGGACGCAAATGACGACGGCGGTGGAGCTGGCGACGTTAAGTGACCCGGAGAAAAGCCACACCACCGCCCAGATGGCGCCCTGCCCGCAATCAGGGCTGCCCCATCACATACAGTCGTGATAAGGCGCGGCGCACCAGCGGACGTCCGGCCCCCAGACCGCGGCGAGGCTCCGGCGGCTCGGAGCGCGGTATCATATTCGTGGTTATGTATGTGCAGATGGTCGAACTCCCAGGCCAGCGAGTGAAATGCCGGTCGACAGGATTTGCCTATTTTTCCAGCTCTACGTTTGAACGGAAACTCCGGCGTCCCGGACGTTTGGACAGTTTGTTTGTCGCGATGCCGGTTGTTGTGCCGGGCAATGCCGCGCCACGTCCCGCCCGGCTGAGCTGCCGCCTGAGCCCCGTTTAACAGGACGTGCCGAATGTTGCGCCCCTTGTGTGACCCACACCCAGCGCTTGGCGGATGACGGAAGCCCTCGGAGCTGTGACAGCCTGACCAGTCAGCACCGAAACCCGTTCACCCATCACTGGACCCGTTCCTTATAACCGGACCCTTTCAACCCATCACCGGACCCGTTCCAACCCATCACCCCGGACCCGCTGATCACCCCGGCGCCTGGCGCGTACTCTCGGCCTTATGCGGCTTGCCCGTCACCCTTCCTGGCCATCGTCTGGCCGTTCTGTCACCTGCCCTTCCACCAGTTGAACGAAGCTGACCGGACATGACCTGGTCGGTCCTGGCCCTCCCCGCAGGAGCCAGATTCGGAACGCGCTGAAGAAGAAGGCGTTCGACGAGGCGGGCATGCAGGGCCCAGGCGAGCGCCGGCGCCGCCAAGCTCTCCGCCAAGTCGGACGTGACGCTCAACATGCTGAATGCCGCCGAGTCGGAGGTCGACGTCGAGGAGATGGGCCACTTCGACGGCCCGAGCGAGGAGGTCTCGTCCTGAGGAGCCGGCGCAGATGGACTGGCGCGCTGCTGGCGGGGCTGGCCGGTCGGGGCGGCGCTTGTACGGACCCGGCGCCGCGCAGTCGCTGGGGCGGTCTGAGGGAGCCGCGAAACCGATCGGGGGTGTGGGAACGCACGGTCGACAGCGCCGTCAGCTTGGGGGGCTGGGGAGGTGTTTCATCGTGTTCATCTCAGCCATTGTGTGTTAGGTCTTGTCGGGCGCTCAGTCTATGACTTCGGGCGGACGGAGGCTGCTTTGATATGTCCTGTGCATGGTATCACTCATCAGCGTCATCGAAGGCGGTTTGACATTTTTTAGCTAAGTAAACTTATATGTATTTGGACAATACACTGTTTCGCCTTCATGGTTAGTTTGGTGCGCTCTCTATTTCGTCTCTCGCGCTGCGCTGAAGGTCGGTGCGGAACGCCGGTTAAAGGGCTCAACCATGGCCGGGTTTGTCAGCGCTCTTATGCAAGACGCTCACCTTGCCGGCCGACCAATTTCGAACACCACTCGCTTCCTGTCCGGCTTCACGGAATACTGAACGCGGCTAATGCCGTCGACGAAGTGTCAGTCAGGTCTTAAAACGAACTGACAGAGCATAAGCCGCTTTCTCGAGCTAAGGCCCTCCGCAGCTTGGCGTTTCGCGAGGGATCGCTCACTCCGTCCAAAGCGTCTACTTTTCCTTTCCTGACTAGGCCCCCACCAGGTGGTACGCATGTGACGCCGTAAGATCCGTCAGCTATAAAAACAAGTTAAAATGCGCTGACGATAAACCCGAACACTCCATATTGCCATCTGAAGTCAAGACATGTCTGTACTGTTTAGAAATAGCCGTCAGCGTTGTGCTGCGAACTAATGCACAGCGCATTCCCGGAGAAAGCATTAAGTTGATGAACCATGCCAGCTAGTGAGCCCGGATGTCTTCATCGACGCCGGCGATTGACGAATTTTTGGCGACAGCAGCCCAGTCTGTTCTACATGATCGGAGTGCTGCGACGCTTCGCAACAGTGGCGAGAGCCGACCTCTCAAAAGAACAGTTGGGAAAGAGGGGGAAGGTCTCCCGGTCAATCTCAGTCGGGTTCTTGTCCCCTTCCGCGAACGGTATGCAAGAGTGCGGGAGTAGCCAAACAAGTTGGCACGGAAGGGGCGGACTTTGCAAGTGACACGCAAGCGGCAAGCGACATATTCGCAGGCTCCGAATTATGTGTTGGTCATGTTCCAAAAGCATACAGGGAAATTTACGTTTACTGGTGCGGATGCTTATGCCAACTGGAAACTCAACGTTTGCACACTTCTGGCTTGATGGGCGAAAATGTGTGGGATTTAGGGGCGTCCACACTTTCCCGAGACAAACATCCGCGTCCGTGAATCCTCACATCCTCTCAAGCGTTGACGGCGTGCACGGCGTTTGACGTGCACTTCCTGGCTACATCTCCAGACACGCGCTGCACCCCGTCCGCCGGCGGCGAACCCGGCGCCAGCGCCAGCTCGCATTCGCCGGTGGCTGAGTGGCTGGCACCGGCCGCGACGGCGCCACGGACGGGCCAGCCCGGCTGGGGGCTCCGAACCCCACGGGAGCGAACGGGGACCAGGGCTAGGAAGGCTCGCCGGTTCCCTGATATGCCCGGATGGTTCTGCGTCAGGCTCGAGTTCCGTCCGTTCCATTTCCCAACAAGGGGAGAGCAGGCGCCCCGATCCCGGCGCCACTGAGCGGGCCGGCAGGATCGCACTGGCCCTCCGCGGTGTCTCGCTTGATATGACTGGAAAGTTGGCTGCTGTTTAAGTGGGCGGTCTAGGGGAAATGCTTGTCCACTCCTGCCGACACTCGTTGTGCACCAATCCTCTTTCACAAAGAGCATTAGGTTTGTATAAAGAGCACTTCATTGTCCCCGCCAATGTATTCCATAAACAACGTTACAGAACACCTTCACATACATCACCAGGTAAAACACGTTGCGTCGTTATCCGTACATTCCTAAAGGAGCGTGAAACGCTACAGGTAATGGAAATGCCGGGTTAGTGAGACCATTAACAGCTTGAAATCATCCGGACGCCAAAAGCAGCTCGGGCACGCCTTTCGTTCTCCTGGCAGGCAGTCCCCGTTATTGACCTAACCAAACAGTTTCTCGGAGAATGCAGCCCAAACTGTGCTTTTAGCCCCCAGCAGCATTGACCGTTACACGCAGACTGCATGCGCGGACAGATAACGCACAGGCCCTTCAGACGCAGATCAGCGCAGTCGGGCGGCGCGCGTCCTGGCCGTGCGGCCCAGATGCGTGGCCAGGTTTTTGCCATTGGGGAGCAAGGGTTTGGCAGGCGTCACCCTGCCAGGGAGAGAACGACTTCACCTCTGGCCCCTTGATTTTGATTTTCTAGTCGGATTTAGCCCATTCTATGTTACACGGGACCTTATTTCAGACCATCTAGAGCCTCGCGGCCAGTGCAGAGGCCCGTGTCAAACCTGCTAAAAACGTAGAAAGCTTATTCCTCACTACCGCATTTCAATTTCTCAAGAGAAGTGTTCGTGGATAGAAACTCAGGCGCTCGGACCGCCCGCCCTTTTGACGGTCCAGGAAGCCACCAACTCTGAAAGGGACGGAGTAGCCGCCCTTTCGCTCCCTGCCCCAGGTGCGCCCTTGAGGCGGCCGGATCCTGACAAGACTGCTGCGTCTTATGCTGGCGTCTGGCGTGCGGCGCTCCTATCCGCCACGCCACCGACAACGCATTATCCGTCGTCACTGTTCCGTCGTGATGCTCTAAGCCGCGGCTCGTCAGGGCAACCAGATCCGCACGGAGTCCATTCTTCCAGCCCCAGATTACGGTTTCAGCCGCTGTTCAATGATCAGGTAAGAAACCCAGTAATCAGAGACGGCCGCCGTGTCTGTCCAGCTTACACGACGGCGAGCAAATGGACGCAGGGACAGCGTGAATGACAGAGCCAAATTGCTGCTAATGCTGGGAAGTCACCAACTGACATGATGGCAACGCAGCTTAGCTTAAGTATGACATCGATAACGACGGAGAGAGATTAGCGGCCGCGACCTGGACCGGGGTCCCCACACTGCCGTCTCAGCAAATACGCCAAATGCTCATCACACGGCGACAAGACTACGATCGCGAACCGCTGCGTTCCTCATCAGCACTGCTCCATGCCGTGTCGGACTGGAAGGGACAGGGAATCCATTCTGCTATTCCTTTTGTCTTGAGGCTGACCTCAGTCCATCTGGCAGTAGGAAGCGGTTGCGACAGGAGGCGTTCGACCCTGGTCCTCCCCACCAGGACGTACTCGAATCAGCTTCCAATATCCAATCCGCTCTGACCCAGTTTCTCTGATTCACGCCCATTGGGATGCCTGGGAGGCTGATGCCCGTAAACGCCACGTTAGACCCCCGTTGACAGTCTCGGCCTCCGACCAAACGCCGCCCATAAACCCACATCTCGCTCACTTCCCCCTCCCCTCTCTCCGCCCTCTTCCGTCGCCCCATGTGTGTGTGTCTCTCTCTCTTCAGACGTCTGATTTTGACAGCCTGGTCGAAAGATTAGCGTCAAGTGTGCCTGACGGCGGCGTAGCCTGAGCGCCTGTGGGTTGGAGCCGAGTCGGCGGCGAGGCGGTGGTGGCGCGGCCAGCGTCTAGCGGCGCAGCCTCAGTCCGGCCACCTGGTCCTGGAGCAGCTGGCACCTGGTCTTGGAGCGGCTTGGGCCTAGTGGCGCCAGCCTCAGGCCGGCCACCTGGTCCTGGAGCGGCTGGGTCTAGTGGCGCAGCCTCAGGCCGGCCACCTGGTCCTGGAGCGGCTGGGCCTAGTGGCGCAGCCTCAGGCCGGCCACCTGGCCCTGGAGCAGCTGGCACCTGGTCTTGGAGCGGCTGGGCCTAGTGGCGCAGCCTCAGGCCGGCCACCTGGTCTGGAGCGGCTGGGTCTAGTGGCGCAGCCTCAGGCCGGCCACCTGGTCCTGGAGCGGCTGGTCTAGTGGCGCAGCCTCAGGCCGGCCACCTGGTCCTGGAGCGGCTGGCTCTAGTGGCGCAGCCTCAGGCCGGCCACCTGGTCCTGGAGCGGCTGGGCCTAGTGGCGCAGCCTCAGGCCGGCCACCTGGTCCTGGAGCGGCTGGGCCTAGTTGGCGCAGCCTCAGCCGGCCCACCTGTCCTGGAGCGGCTGGGTCTCGGTGGGACCCAGGTCCTCGGCCAGGTCCAGGCTGTCGCTGCGGAACGTCTCCAGCTGCTCCGTGCTGGCCACGTGCTGCAGCGGCCGCTGGGCATTCGGCTGCCGGACACACATCGGTATGTCACCTGTCGTCTATCACGCCGGGATCCGGACACACGCCGGTTATGTCACCTGTCACTGTCACGCCGGGATGCCGGACACACACCGGTATGTCACCTGTCGCCTGTCACGCCGGGATGCCGGACACACCAGTACGTTACCAGCGGTATGTCACGCTGGGATGCCGGACACACACCGGTATGTCAGCTGTCGTCTGTCTCGCTGGGATGGCAGGTACACACACCGGCATGTCACCTGTCATCTGTCACGCTGGGATGCTGGACACACACCGGTATGTCAGCTGTCGTCTGTCACGCTGGAATGCCGGACGCACAACGGTGTGTCACCTGTCGTCCGTCACGCCTACTCTGGACACAGACTGGTGCCTGGCGTCCGTCACGCGCACACTGGACACTGCCCGACATGTGACGTCACGCGGCTGTCATGCTGACACCGCACATTGGGCAGCATGTCACCTACCATCGGTCACACTAGGCTATCGGTC
Source organism: Pollicipes pollicipes (assembly GCF_011947565.3). Classification (NCBI taxonomy): domain Eukaryota; kingdom Metazoa; phylum Arthropoda; class Thecostraca; order Pollicipedomorpha; family Pollicipedidae; genus Pollicipes; species Pollicipes pollicipes. Next base: position 11,441,741 of record NW_023596461.1, on the reverse strand, counting down.
ACGGACCAGCGCGGCGACGCAGGAAATGGGTTGGATGGTGTTATCGCAACGAGCGGGTGCCACAGTCCCTCATGATAAGCATTGCAAGCAAGAGTAAAGTATGCAATACTTTGGAAACGTTCCTTTACACCTGCAGACAGAGCCGCCTCGGCGCCCTGTTATCACCTGTTTGAGGCCCACTGGGGAGTGGACGCTGTGCGCGAGCGGCAGGCGCGATTTCGTGTCAGGTCGAGTACGCACGCCAGGGCCAACATTGGGGTGCGTTCCACTATACTCGAACCGAACATATCTCCGTCCTACGAGTAGGAAGACCGAAACTATAAGGTACTGCTCGTGATCATATTTGTCAATTTCATGTTATATTTCAGACTGTAGAAGCTTAACTTGACCGGCCCATGTTAAAACCGTGTTATTCCACCTTGTCACTTCAGTGCGAAGATTGACACACACTACTGTTACGTAACATTTTAGACGTACATCATTGCTGAAGCTTGTTCCATCTTATGCTTGATTATGCGGCTTGCTCCGAGGTATGTTTAATTTGATAAAATAAACTCACTTGTAACTATTGGTGTGGTTTGCTTATATACTGTGCTTTATCTATATGCTATATATTTGTGTGCAAAAGATTGCACTAGACAACACATTTACATTTTTGTACAATATGCTCCTCAATACGTCACCGTTTAGTTACGTAACTGAACTTTTTATTACTGTCTGTGCCAAGGCACAAACAACCAACGCGATTGACTTAAAACTCAATGGCTAACGAGCTAACTAGAGTCGGTGCCAGACTGGCCGTGTCAGAACTGCTACCCCGGCGGACGGACCGGCCCACTCGTAGCATTTCATCTTGTCGATAGGTGTCTGGTTAAGTGACATCGGATTAAATGACACTCATTCATTAAATGCAATGTGTTTGCGGGGTCCCGATGTCGCTATGTGCACATGCTTCGGCCCTTTTTCGTGGTGTTCTTGTGTATTTGTCTGTAGTATTATATTTCGTACTGTATTGACATGCTCGGTCACGGCGCTTTTCTGAATTTATTCGGTCCCAGTCTAAATCCCGCCATAACTAGCATTGCTGTCCAAACTCTTGCATTATGTGGCACAAAATGCGATCCGTGATCAAAACTTGCACTTAACCTTTAAACTAATGGAAAACCAATTTCTGTCCGTTGATGCCACAAAGCGTGTCGACGTACGCGAAACACCAGCAATTCGATGATTTTGTCTTGACCTTGGGCGCTTCCTGGACTTTGCGGCGGCCGGATTCGCTTGACGTTGCTACGACGCGATGCATGTCTGGTTGACCTTCAAATCGGTTGTGCAAAATACTCTGCACAACTTCGCGTGCAGCAAGCTCAGAAATAAGAGGGTTTGAAGTCTTCAAAAGGGCGCGACTGAACTGCATTGAATGATCTTGAAAATTGGTATCTCAGTTGCAAACCCCATTCCAATGTGGAATACCTTCTTTAAGCTGATTTGGCCCGCTATGTTTGTTAAGGTGCCCAACGTTTACCTAGCTTATCAGTTATGAAAAACTTATCACCCAAGGTCTAACTTCCACAAACATTATGGGATAGCTGTCTTTACCATGCTTTTACATTTTTGTGGATTGATAGGAAAACGATACCATGATGAAACCGAAAAATTACCTGCAATTCTACCCAACACCGAAGATCGAGGGCAGAAATGCGACATTGACCAAGGTCCTGAAATATCATTCTGTGCTATGAATCCTGAAATGTTATTATATGTTGAAATGTTATTTCGATCCAAGCGTGGCATACTCGTTACCACATGCTGTTGTATGAGGCAAAGTGGAAAGAGAACCTAAAGGCATTGTTCCCACCATACATAGAGTATAGCACCGGCGAAGAAGACTACGAGGAGATAATTATAAAGATAATGAGGCTAGCCGCAGCAAAGAGATGCCATATGCGACCAATGCCGTCATCGATATAGAAAATGTTCGGAAATGAACCATTCTCCGCACTTTCCATTCATCACCAAACACTTCTCTGAGTGGGTGTAAAGCTTCCAGAGCAGTCCAGTCAGTCAAAACCGCAGTCCGAAACAGCTTCTACAAATTCCAGCCGTAGTTGTGAGTGAATAATTGTTTACGCGTGAATTGGTAAAACTTCACGACCCGCGATCAAAAAGGTTTTGCCACATAAACAACGCTGGTGCGAAATGGTGTACCAAATGCACGAGCTGTTGCAAAAGCATTGACCAAATACTGGAATGTCACTGGTGTAGCTTGTGTTCATCGTTTAACATTTCGCCTCCATCCCCTCCATCTGGAAAAACATGTTTGGCCACGAGACGAAACGTTTTACCAAACGGCTATTTGGACAAAAATATGACTGTAATCTGTAATCTGTTTTGGACCGCAGTTGTTCCGCGCAGGCAGCTATTCGGACTAAGATTCAACAGTATCTTTTTCAACCTGTTTCGGACTGCAGGAATTATTGTGGAAGATTTGCAGTCGCCCAGAGTAACGATTGATGATCAATGGAATTTGTGGTACAATGCTGTATTTCCGAAACGTTTCGATGTTGATAACGACAATACTCTTAGTTGGCGGTTCTGCACTGCGACTTGACTGAATGCATTTTGTGATTGTCTCTTCACAGTCTTGTCCTCCAATGTCATTACTCAAATATCGTAAGAATGATGGCTTCGAATTTCCCCTCTATATTCCATCACGCAGCAGCATTTCGCAAAAATAAGATCAAACTTGGTTCGGAACAATTTCCCGGGACATTTGTCACTGTAAAATCCCTGCTCGAGACCGAAGGTAGACGGCAGAAGCGACTCCAGTGCTGGAAAGTTGTCTTACCGGCCCGCGTGGTACTATGTATATATCTATGCTTATATATACATATATATATATATATATATATATATATATATATATGATAGATAGATACATATATAACTATATATGATATATAATATATATATATATATATATATGATAGATAGATACATATATAACTATATATGATATATATATATATATATATATATATATATATATAATATATCGGCTATCGGCTGCATGGCCAAATGAGCAAACCAGTTGTTACAGAGCCACATTGCATTATACCGGTATCCATAATCCTACTTTATATCACACTTTGGTGGGCCATGCATATCGTCTGGCAGCGAGGCTCTTCGAGACGTGCGGTGTATGGTTGTCTCGTCCCCGCCCTCTGTCAACGTCGTCCCGTCCTCTGCTAACGTTGTTCCCGTCCTCTGCTAACGTTGTCCGGTCCTCTGCTAACGTTGTCCCGTCCTCTGTTAACGCTGCCCCGTCCTCTGTTAACGTTGCCCCGTCCTCTGTTAACGTTGCCCTGCCCTCTCAGAGAGCGTCTTCTCTCGCATTGCAGACCATTTATTTTACCGTTCTATCCTCTGTGGGAAAAGTAGCGTGAGAAATTATTAAATTCCAATAGGCCGGCAATTAAATAAACTGCACGTTGTTTTTTCAGGAAGCGTCTTGTATGTCACGGTTTTCTGCGCATGTTTAAAGATCATTGGGTGATATTGATTTAATTTCCCGGTCTCGGACAGGAATATCGGCCCTCCGTCCGTCCAGTGCTCGGCTCGCCCCCTAACCAACCCAGTTATTGATACAAAACGACGCCTTGATTCAGCTACTTCCTTGACCATCGGCCGATGTTTTCTTAACTGAGCCTCTGCTCTACATCTCCGTTGCTTTCAGCGTGCTTCTGCCGCGTTGTTGTGAGTACACTGGTTGAGCAAGCGCCAAAAATGTTAAATTACTGTCCGCTCATCACAGCTTGAATGGACGACTTAGTCTCTCTGGCAACGCGTCTTGTTCTGAACATGAATTATATATTACCTGGCATCGGTATTCCATTCCTGCTGTTGGAGTCATCGTCATAGCACCGACTTGTTCGTGAATAGCAGATTGGGCCGCAATGCCGTGAACACTAAGTGAGCCTCACAGAAAGGTATCATAGATGCCAGAACTGTCTGAATGTCGTGGGAAAGGGCGGCTTCATATCCTGTGATTTGTATTCCGCACTGCCAAAATGCTCGTGCTTTGTTGCCCTCAACGGTGCGCGGCGCTCACGGCGGCCGGTGGGGGAGGGATAACAGTGTGCTCTGGCGTTTCAGTATCCGGGTCACTGTCGGTGATGTAAAGTGGGCACGGTGGTTTCCAAAATAACCGGGCTGCTAGATCTCGGTCAGTTTATCCAACGAGCGTACACCTGCGAGGGTGGCCACACACTCCCACCCGCCCGCCCTGGTGTCGTCGGTGTGCTAGGACGAGTGTGAACGTGCGGCAAGACGGCGCTCACCTTTGGGTGCATCAGCACGAACGGCAACTCCGCCACCAGCTCGCCGCCCAGCGCGCCCAGGAACAGCTTCACCTTGACCGAGTAGGAGACGACAATGCCGAACACGTCTCGCTGGTCCGGGTTCGCCAGCCTGCAGAGAACAGGGGCAGAATGAATCGACCTTGCGCTGCTGAGCATTGGCCAGGAACTGTCCAAGATGACCCTATCTCTGACGTCAGGAAATGTCGAGGATGACCCTATCTCTGACGTCAGGAAATGTAAACCATCGGCGCTTGTCCCTCTCAAAGCATGCTTATGCAACGTTCTTTGCTTGATGAAAATAATGCAGCTATTGGATCACTGAATTGATGCTGGCATATATTTTCGAATACTCAGAGCTCTTTATTGGGCTCTGAACCTACATCGCTGGGTGCACTAAGCTACATGGCCGCACAGTACTTGTGGTACCTGACCTGATTCTCGGTTTGCGTGCCATATGCCATGGCCGCTGCCAACTGTCAGCTGCCAGCTGCCCTTTTATGGACACTCATGGTTTTGTTGAACGACTTTCTCCGATGGTCATTACTAAGAAACAACCTGACGACCACCTCGACGGCCAGTCCTTTCCTCTGCCGCGGAGCGAGTCACGCCTCACCGCATGGCCCCTTCCACTCAGAAATAGAGCGTGTCCCTTCCCTCCTATACAACAACGACGGTTTTGCCCCCCCCCCCCCCCCCCCGGAGCGCTTGTTTGTCTCACTCGCTCATCAGTCGGCAGCTCAATCATGGTGACGCCTTTGATGGTGTCGCATTCCGGAATTAATTACGAAAGATAAACGCCCAGATTTGGGAAGAGAAAAACAAGAGTAAAAGTGAAGGAAATAATGAAAAGAGCGGCGATGATAAAATTCCAGTTGGACATTCCAGTAAACATCCTTGGGGAGTGTGCGAAATCCTTGGGCTATATGGAAAATAGGACTTGTTTTTATTTGCCCTGGAATGGTAATAACCAGTGGTGCATTCCAGGAGGGGGATGGGGGGGACACAGGAGGCACGTGCTCGTTCTGATAAAAATGTTTTGATATTTTATGTGAACTAATGTATTCATTAATCATAATCCAAATATGTAATCATATTCACATAACTACAGCTACTGCATTGCGGATGGGAGGGTGGAGAAGGCGTTACGTGTTTAGAGGCCCACAAACAGTCGTATTTCTCGCAGCCAGTGCAGCCAGTGCATTTCAACGCGCATGGCTCAGATTTGTCGCTTGCAACAACGCCAGGGGCTATCATAACAGGGTGGTCGGGTGAGAGTTGTGTTCTTTGATGGCCGCGCAGTGCGTCGACGTTCTTGATCACTATGAGGCACGGGCGATATCCAGTCAGCTTGGGGAAAATATGATATAGTTCTTGTTGTGGGCCACTCACTACTTATAACTGTTTATCCACTGCACAATCAAAAGTAAAGAAGGGCCCTGGGTTGTTGGCATGTTGCATACGGACGATAAACAGCTCTCCTTTATATTGGAGAGGGATCCGTCACAGTTTACAGACAGAAATCCGTCCCCAAGCATGTGTTAGCCGCTTTGATAAGCGGAACATACACAGAAGGAGATGTCCGTCCCAAGACCATCTAAGTAGTTTTATCTGAATGACAAGATTTATTAATGCCGGCGGGGTCATCACACTGCCGGCTTATGTGTCACGTCAGTAAGGATTTTCGCCAGAATGGTTGTATCGGCGTCTGTTTGCGAGTTAGGCTGGACAACGTTTAGCATCTTTGTCTGTTTACTTTGGTTAAAATGCTGGCACTATAGTCTACTTGAAGCTGAACGTTGCGGGCATTCGGTTCTGTTATTATTCAACGTAATGGATATTGAGACCCTTATAGTTACGACTGGGCCCGCAGGTTTGGACTTGTTCGACTAGGTAGAGTGACGTGGGAACATACCATACGGTGAGAACCTATAAATATATATATATATATATATATATATATATATATATATATATATATATACATAAACTATGCGTATTTCTTTCAGATAAAAGATATGCCAACGTTTTAAAGACGCAGGCACATATTTGCGTGGACGCAACGGTACATTTTCCATTTAAAATCTCACATGCATTATTCATGACTAGGACAAATCGTCCAAATCGATGCACGAACACTCAAAACGCGCCTCTTCAGCGAGCCCAGGGCGCGGAGCTCACTCACAGCGTGCTCGAGGCCAGTCCAGTGTCCTGCTGCTTGAGCTTGCCGTCGAGCGCGATGCCCCTGCGGTTGTTGTTCTCCAGGGTGGGGCTGAGCATGAGCACCTTCTGCAGGCACTGCCCCGGCTCCACTGGGCACCCCTCTCTGCGGCAGGCACGCGGCTGCGTTGGACACAACTGACAGGCGTGTCGCGAGGTACCCTTCTCATCGCATTTTTTATTGATCTGGAGTCCACCTGTCGCAGGCGCGGACATCGACCACCCTGTGTAGTCGCATCAGGTGGTCATCATCCGTCAAGCGGTGCTGAAAAATTTCTAGCAAGGCTGATTTGCTCATTGCCCGTAGCTGGCCATCGACAAGCAGGTGCGCCATTGGCCTGTACCGAAGCGTGATGGGGATCGAGTGTATCATGCCGATATATATATATATATATATATATATATATATATATACATTATATATTTACATATATATGCGACGGTATATATATATATATATATATATATATATATATATGTGATATAAGTACATGTGCTATATATATATCTGGTTATATCTATGTGACGATATATGCGGATTAGGTTTGGAATCCACCTGGACGGGCGTAATTGGTATGGTGCGTGATGGGCGTTATACGGAGCAATGCAATATATATATATATATATATATATATATATATATATATATACATATATATATATATATATATATATATATATATATATATATGTATGGTGCGATATAAGTATATGTGCTATATCGTCAAGCTCCCGCACCGATGCCCCTTGCCAGTGAGTCTGTCCGGACACATATGACGCCAGCTGACAGCGAGCCCGATCAGCACAATCACTTACCCGGTACAGCACAATCACTTCCTCGGTACAGCACAATCACTTACTCGGTTTCGACGCTGGCCACGGTGGCCTTGTAACTGCCGTTGGAGAAGATGCACACCTCGACGCCCTGCTGGATCGCCGCCTTGATCCGCTTCACCGTCTTGTTGCTGTGGTTGCGGATGCAGATGTTGACCGCCACGTTCTCGCCGTGGTGGTACAGCTGCCGATGACGGAACGGTGCGGATCAGGTTTGGAATCTACCTGGACGGGCGCAATTGGTATGGTGTGTAAGGGGCGTTATGCGGAGCAATGCAAAAAAAATGCACCCGTCCAGCTGTCTTTCCCTGCAGGCTGCGCTGAACAATCATCGTTCCTTTTGAACATGCTACACCTCGCAGGGACGTTCCATGCCAGGTGGCGTCTTGGTAATGCTGGGTGAAGTCGAAATGGACCCCCAAAGCATTGCGACCTACTGAAAGCATGCAGCATTCTCTTGAAGTCATTTTCACAATGTTCTGGGAATGCGCAAGCGAGCATCAACTCAGAGATCCATCCCAAAACATTGGGATAAGCTTTTGAGTCCTTGACGCATGGCCAAAACGTGACAGGAATATCTGAAATTTTTCAAATATCGATACAGAGCTTCGAAGATAAAAGTAAACCATGTAGACAATGATGCACCAGCAAAAAATCGCCTTGAAAAGATAAGAAAATCTTTAAGAACAGTGAAACCTGTGAACAGATGCTATACTACAATGCCGACAGTATATGCTCTCAAGATTACTCCCGTATCCAAACACAGGCATGCTTTCTGTCATAAGTAATGATCCAAATTGACCCCGTATGGCACGCAGCACCGCACAGACGCGGTTGGAATATCGCATCTCTTTGAGGGAGTCATGCTCACCAATTTGGACCCAGACCCCAATTGACACAGTAAACCCAGCATCAAGAGCGCTGGACAGGGCGCCAGGGAAAATCCGGCGCACTCTCCGGTTGATGTCATGCCATGTGCTTACTACGAATCGTTTCATATGTATGGGTTGATGTTTGATTCCAGTCAATGGTTACAACATACACGATCAAAACGAAGATGCTGGCATCTGATGACACGTCAAGAGTTTGGGAAAGGCCTATAGAGTCGAACAAAACGCTCTTTTCACATTGGTGAAGGTTAGATGTGAGCGCAGCGTGGCTGCGGGAGGTCACAATGGCCGATGGCAGGTGGCTCCAGGACGAGGCCGCACGGTGTGAAAACACCCTACGCGACATGGACAGCCGGAAAGGAGACCGCTCCAAAGCTGCGGCACCTGCCGACCTCTTGGTGCGCTCACAGCGGTCCGAGGAATGAACAGCAACCGGACCGCGTCCGGCGCACGGGGGTCATTTAGGGCCCTGAAGACGCCAATATGGCCGCGGCGCGTAACAAGGTCACTGATTCCGCGCCATTGCGGCGACGTTACGACCGGTGAAATACGATCTGGGCCCCACGCCCCGAGACGGTTCTGGCCGCGTAAATTGCGGTTTTTTGCGCCCGGCCGAGATAGCAGGCGGCGGCTCCGCCCCAGCCTGGGAGGCAGTACAGGATGTAGGAGAAAAATGGGCCCGGATAATGAGTTTGCAGACCTTGGGAGTGAGACGATGACGAAATTTGTGCAAACAAAACAGGATGGGATTGCGCTTTTCCAGTAACCTGGATGTGTGCTTCTCCCAGGAAAGGATACGATCGATGGTCACCCCGATCATCGTCACGGACGACGGGGGTAGATATTAAGTTGGAGATGTCAAGATGGAAGGATGAGGTATTTTCTGATGGTCTGGGGCGTGCCGACTAAAAGAAGGGTGATCTTGATAGGGTTCATCTTCAGAGAATTGGCAGTGAGGCAGGATTGGAGGGCAAGGATGGTTTCCTCCTGAAGAGATTTCAGAGCGGGCGAGTGCTCGGGGTAAGCGGTGTCGAGGACCCGGGTATCGTCGGCGTAGGAAACCAGACACTCGTGAGGCAGGTAGGATAGAAGGTCATTTGTGAAGAAGCTGAAAAGGATTGGGCCCACCAAGAATCTCCCAGGGACACCGTGGGATAAGGGAAGGGAAAGTGAACCACCTCTCACCACCTGTCGCCGTACATCAAGTTGACTATTAAACTTCTTCACACAGGGAAAAAGTTGAAAAAACTTTCACGCACAGGGAAAAACGCAGGTCACGCTGGAAAAATCGACTAGAAGAAGCAAATGGGTTCCTATGACAGCGAAACAGCTTTTTTTTAGCACAATCAGTGGCGTGCCATCGACTCCGACAGCCCTAGATGAAGACAATGCACTCATAGTCTTTGAAAGCTGGATAGGCTTACAGGGTGTAAAACTAGCCTGACCGTGATTACGCATGGTGGTCGTGGAGAGAGATGCGGGACGCATGGCTGTCCGTTTTCAGCTCGGCCGCGATTTTTGGACCAACTGAGGCGAGGTGATGGTTAAAATCGTCGGCCATGTCAGCGGGCATTACCTCCTTGGCGCCACCTCCCCCGCCCCTGGCAGGTCTGAGTCCAAGCTTGCGGATTGCCCGCCAGAAACCAGCCCTGTCGGAAAACATACTGGCGTATAGAAAGTCCTGCTTGGCCTGAGCGCAGCAACCTTTAACCCAGCGTTCGCAGTCGCCGATGTACTGCGCGGTTCTGTGCGGTGTGCGGTCGGTCTCCGCACCGTAGCTGCGCCATGACCGGTAGGCGTGGTCGCGCTCCCGCATCACACACAACAGATCGGAAGTCCTCAATCCAGGAGCAGCGTGGACGCGGGTGTCATTGTCCTCAGAGGACAGTGCATATCAATGGCGCCTGACCAGACGCACATGAACTCCTCCAGCTTCCCCGCCACACCCACGGCCCGGTACAACGGGTCCCAGTGTGCCTCCAGCAGATGCGGACTGGGTGCGTGCCTGCAGATGTTGCGCCAGGGCGAATACGAAAAGAAACAGGACGCAAATTCTGCTGCCTGAACGGGACACGAAACATAGTGGTGAGGTAGTTCGCAATAGGCACCGGCGGCACCAGAACGGTGCCCTCCAGCTTCGGCACGTTGGTAATTACGTGGTCCAGGAGAGTCGCGGTCGGCTCGAGGTGGGGCGGTGTGTCTATATTGACTCTAGCAGTTGACTCATCTATATTGACTCTAGCAGTTCGTCCGGGCGTCGTTACCAACTGTGGATAGCACTGAGCAATGACGACACCGAGCATACCTGCATGGGCTATATCCATGGTTCTGGGAGTTTTAATGGGGTTTCCATTGGTACTAATCGCTCGCCCTTGACCTCCCGGTGTACATTCGCCAGGGCGGTTGCTGTATCGGGATGTATTTATCGCAAAAAAGCGTGCAAAATACCTCCGAACATGTTTCGTGATTCTTAGCAGCCGTCTCATACACCGCTATCCGGTTTGATCTCGATTCCTGGGAAAAACAATCTGGCAATGGGCCTGACGCGTCGGGGACTTGGACAGCTGTATGCTGACCAAAACTGAGCAGCAGCCTTCTTAATTACACGGTGTCTTGAGGCCGAGTTCGACTGAGACTCGAAATCTGGTAATTCACCTAGAAGGTGAGCCATGGCGGTACAGCCGTGTGGTGACGCTGTGTCAGGCTGGAGGGGGGGGGGGGGGGGGGGGGGGAGGAGAGGGCCCGTCACGCGCGGTCTCCGCACGCCGGCGGGGGCAAGCTCCTGGACGTCATCATATTTTTTTTTGTGGCGTGGCGCTCGAGATGCGCTTCGAGGATCGGATGTCAGCGCAAATAGCGATGAGCCTAAAACACGTCATTAACCATGTGAATCGTAGTCGTGTGCGCACCACTAATTCGCTTTTCGGGAAATGCATTGTTTTCCGGAATGGGCGACACCACGTTATCCCTAATTGAGATGCAGGTGCCCACGTCATCCGCTACCCGGATTATGAATGGTTTTCAACATCAGTAATATGCTGTTAATGTATTAACATCGGTTAATGTAATAAGATATTCAGTTAGATCACAGGATATGAGACTCAGATGTTGTCACGGACGGTTGCCTGGACATCTGTAATCGGCAGACGCCAAGCAAAGACATATACCTTTATGACATTTGCAATCAATATGCTTTGCTCTTATCATATTTGCTGGAATCGCTCAATGACCATTATATATGTACCGAACACTGGACACAATTAGTTATCAGTTAAGCCTTGTTTAATGCTCAGAACAGCAATCGCACTTCCATTGAGACCAATGGCACACTTGTTCTGTCTGACGCTGCAGATTGGCTTTTGTACAGTGCGCCGCTGATCAGTATGGCGTAGTAAGTGCCCCTCAGTGCGAGCAGGATGTTATTAGGCATAAGCAGCACGACATAATGGAAGCATTCGTGGAATCCCGGGGGACAATCCCTCCAAGGCCGGGTTGACGGGAGCAGCAGTGTAAATGCTCGGAGTGTCTTAGTACAGAAGGCGCCGAGCGATGTGCGATGTCCACCTGTTTTCTCAGCCGCTGGTGTTATATGCAGGTTGTTAGTTGCTACCAAGCTAGCTCGGACTGCTGTACACGCTCAACAAGTCCAACCTTTCGCAGATCCTTAGCTTTCTCTCACCACACCATACCAAAACTTCGTGACAAATTTTGTCAAGCCTCAGATATTTTCTGTTATAAGCAGACGTGTGTTGAACCAAATGTGCGCACTCTTAAACAAAAGCCCTCTGCAACGAACACCACCACACTGATCAATAAACGCTTCTATTCAATCGTGTGTAAGCATTTTTGTTAAAAGTGTTACTAAATTACGAATCTGCCATTCCATTCCCTGAATTTCATAACGCCACTGAGTAACATGACGTGGTGTAAGATGAATATGCATATATTTACAGGGCCATCTGTTCATTTCGTCTTGGGGCGTTACACTATGATTCAAAGCAACGTCATAGTTGAAAGCACGCGCCACTAACTCTTCTACCCCCCCCCCCTCCCCCGTAGGACCGTTTTAAGACCGTACAGCTAAAGCAGCATACCTAAAAATTCGCGACAAAATTGAAAATGCCGAATCCATCAGAGAAATAGACTTCAACATCGTACATATTAAGCGGAAGCCACTTTCGTTGACCGAGTCAAAAGTCATTAGCCAGCACCCGGCCGGGGAAGCTGGTTTTCCCCCTACAGTTTTTCGAACACAAGTCGAAAACGAACGCTCGCGGCACACTGAATTTTAAGTAGCTGTTCACTTATCGATTTAGCATCGTTTGTGCGGACTGAGGTTTTGATGTACCAAGATCAGTGACCTAGGCCATGTTAAAGAGATCAACATCTACAAAGCTGTGAACACACATCACTTTTTGTGAATCATTTGCCATCGTTCAAATTTGTTATAGTAATGGAGCATGATAGTTCCTACAGTTTGATGCTTTAATTTTTTCGCAAAATACGAGGTCAGTGAATTGAAGTTAGGTCTATGTTTGCTATTTTTCGTAACTCAATTTCGATTTGTACTTGTTTTTGTGTCGTCTTGGTGTTTGCATATGAGAAGCGTGCTAACTCACATGCGCAACCATCATACGACCACAAAGCAGGTGACCTGGACCCAGGTCATCATCTATCTCTAAGGGTGCCTTCTACCAAACACACTCGGATTTCAAAATAGGAAGTCATAGTAGATAATTTTGGATGCAAAGTTCGAATGCTCCGCTGAGAACGTATTGTGACATAATTACAATGCATAATGAGATCATCATACTCAGTTTGTTCTCAGTTTGTTTCAACTGGATTGCCGAGAGTCGAAGGGGCTATGCATAATGTAGACAAGAGGTATGCGATAATACGTACCTGTAGATGTACGATACACCATTGCTAACCACAGAAAAACATTGAATTTTTCACAAAGAGCCAGTTAGAACTCAATTTTGTTCATTCGAATGGCTTATAAATTTGACCTAAGCTGACCAAAAATGACCTCTAGGTCACCCTAGAATGGTGCTGTTGTGCCTGGAATACTTTTGTCTCACAGCTGCACCCAATAAAATAAACCTATTCAAAAGTACATTGTGAAGAAATATCTGGTTCTTGTAGGCTACCAGTAGACCAATTTTGAATGGTGGCTTGATCTGACCTGACCCATGTGTGGGACAGAAATGGTCGGAATGAGCTCCCCGCGGACTTGACGTTTATTTCCGTGCACTTAATATTTACCTTGACGCGTTAACGTTGGTTGTAACTGCATCTGTCGGAAAGACGGTTTTTTACATTTCGTGACCTCTGATGGCCTCACATTTGACCTAAGACAAAAAATTTGGTGAAAATTCTTCACGATTTGACGAGACCTTCACAACGGTATTTTTTTTCTCATACGAAGTCTTGAAGTTGGAGATCCCAGGGGGGGGGAGGGGGCGGAGTCAACTTTCCACCGGCCGGGCGCGGTTATCCCAAACCCCCCGACTGGGCGCGGGTTAACTCGCAGGACATGTTTGGTCACATGCCACTTCCGCACATATTAACACGCATTGAAGTAGCGCGGCACACACAAAAACCAGTCATACCATTCAGAAACTAATTCCGGTATCGTTTTCGGTACCACGGGTGGCAGATCCTACGACTGTCTGGATATTACTGCGCGAGTTCACTTGCGGCATGGTGCTGGCCCGATGTCAATTCATAAGTAAACCTGTGGTTGGATGGATGGGCATCCGGTGGGAGGGGGGGGGGGGGACGAAGCTGATGGTTGTGTTTAACATGACCAGAAGATGCTCATGCGCTTCAAATGCATGCACAACTTCGCAACGTCAGTGATGACAGGTTGGCATTCGGTTGAAGCGCGGTACCCGACGGACGAAGCTGCGACTACATTTACCCTTGTTTGCCCACAAGCTCCGTGCCCCATTTAACGGTCTCAGCTACGCGCTGCCTACGCGTGCCTGGTTCGCTCCAACTCCCTAGTGTGGCAAGGCACGACCTTTCTCTCGCGTGGAAGCAAGGGGCTGTTGTTCGCTGGGACGGTGGGCTGAGCGCTCTTCGTCACCTGCTCATGGGCGGTGATTACCAGAAAAAAGATACCTGGACGTGGAGAAAGGAGAGGAATGCTTTGATAAAGCAACATTTCAGGGAACGACGAGGCCTGAACATGCCGAAGGATGTGCGAGCGAGCGCCTCCGCTGACCTGCTTATCCAACGTCGCCTCCAGCTCCAGCTCCCCAGGACTCAACATGAAGTCCTTCCTTACGATGGTGCAGGGCTGTCTGCCTCCCTTCGATGGAGAATACTGCACCTTTCGGATGTTGAGAGCCACTGTTGCCCTGTAAACAAGACCTGCGCGGTGACTACCCGCTGCCTCCAGCTAACATACGTTCACCATGCATTGACGTATCGGTACTTCCTGCAGCTTCGCGGCCATAGGACCATCGCTTTGATGAAGCTTTCAAGGCTTGAATACTTGCTGAAGCCGCAAAGTCTAGCAACGCTAATTTGCTTCGCAAACCACGACTTCCGCCTTTCAGTGGAACACGGTCAATAGTCACGATTGACATAGACTGTTTATGCAATGCATTTCCGACTTATTCCCCGAATGCCGCTATGGCAGAATCCTATCTATAGCGTCTGACCGTAATAATCGAAGCAGATACCCATGGTCCGCAACGTATGTTGTTGCGCTCAACGCTGTAGCATCATGCTATGGAGATATTTCTGCTCAGAGATCCGGCGGACGAGTTAAGTGCACGTGTTGTGGGCGCGCGCATGTGGGAGTTTACGTCTGTGCGCTACAACCATCTTCGAAGGACACGATATGATCAGTTCGGTTTGCTTTTAATCCAAGTGCGCATTTTGGCTCAATGTGAAAAGTGAAGACGTCTTGTCCAATGCTTGCTTTCCCTGGGAAATATGCACTCCGAGCAAATGGTTATATTTACAGACTTATGCGTCGCGTACATGTAAATGCCGCTCGTCGAAATTCACTTAAAAAACAACATTGCTGTCATATTTTGTTGCCAGTCTTAGTATCACATACATACGCAGCTGATATGAGAGGTTGTGTTTTTACACTTTGGGGTATGTACCCACCATGCATACCACCATACCCACGTGAAGTATAGTGGCTAATGAAGCAGCCATATTTGTCTTTTTCATCATTTATCAAACACACGCTACGTTGTTCATTCATTGTACGCCGTTCCACTGGACCATTCTCCAAGTGCCTAGCGAGTCAATCAAAGGGAAAGGAACCGGCCAAAGGCCGCCGGGTCTCGCTTTTTGGCATCTGCTTTCTTTCCAATCTAGTTCCCGATCTCATGTATCCTTTATTTCTAGAAGTATCAGCAATCGACACCTTTCGGCGTCACAGCCCGCTGGCGAACTCTGCTTTCCTGGTGTCGATCTGTCCACCTACTCGGCAATCATCTTATGTTCCTTTAATGCGTCACCAGAGTGAGTCACCAGCGGGATGTGCCGCTGAGGTCGCGGCCTGCCCCGCTCTGTCCTGCTCCCCGAGCTCTGCCCCGCTTCCCCAGCCCTGCACCGCTCTCCTACCTACGCACCGCTCCCCCCAGCTCTGCCCCGCTGTTCCCCGCTGCCCCAGCTCTTCCCCGCTCCCCGAACTCTGCTCCGCCCCCCCCCCCCCAGCTCTGCCATTCCGCTTCCCCCAGCTCTGCCTCCCGCTTCCCCAGATCTGCTCCGCTTCCCCGGCCCTGTCTCACTCTCCCCAGATCTGCCCGTTTCCCAGCTCTGCCTCGCTCCCCCCAGTTCTGCCCGTCCCCTAGCCCTGCCCCGCTCCCCTAGATTCGCCCACCCCCCAAGCCCTGCCCCACTCTCCCAGCTCTGCCCCACTCCCCCAGCCCTGCCCCACTCTCCCAGCTCTGCCCCGCTCCCCCCAGCTCTGCCCGCACCTCTTGTGCGAGCGGTCCAGCTCTGACTCGCCGACGAACAGCTTGAGGAAGTACTCGACGCCGCAGGGGTTGCCCTGGTCCGTCTCGCCAGGCTGCAGCGTGACCGACGAGGGTGCGTTCTGCGGGATGTTGAAGGTGAACGGCACCGCGTGCGGGCCGAGCTTCTTCACCAGACGCTCCTGCCGGCGGAGGGGCGTTCAGCAGTCGAGCACGTGGCGCTGGCGTGAGGCGCCACGGTCCTGGGACGCGGTCACAGTACCGGCCACCCACAGCGTTAATGCTGCAGTCAACACTTTGTTTTGAAATGGTGCAGCGTAAAAGCGGATCGGTGTGGTGAAAACAATGAGACGTCAGATGAGCCAGAGAATATGATGCAGCTTTCTGCGCACAACGAAGGATTGTACACTGTGTCCGGTTAATTCAATGAGAGACTAAAATTATGTCAACGCAGCTATTCTGCCTTAACCGCCGACCACAGAGTTTACCAAGGCTTACTGGCTTACTGGGAACCTTGACGTGCTGTGTACAGGACTCTGCGCGACCTTCGGGAGGGGCTGAGAACCGTAGGCGCCCCAGTTCGGCCCTCTGCTACAGATGTCCGTCAGCAAAAACAGCGTGGGGAGGCGTGAAGGGAGGCAAAACGTGATGCAGGAGGCAGTGGAAGAGGAGGTCTGCGTGCTATTTATACCCATCATATCACCCTGGCCAGCATCCGCAAATGCTGAGTGCTCCCAACATGGTGATGAATTGGGATTTGTTGCCCCGTCAAACGTCTTTCATACAAAAGAAAGAGGAAGCGATCTGAGTAGTGAGAACGCGTTGCCATGCCTCACCTCGGGCTGCACGTGTCTCACCATGTGGTAACACATGTGTTTTTACTCCTTTGACTCTCAGGAGCGCCTGGAGTCCGAAGTGACAAAGCATCAGTCGTCTCGCTTGCTCACCTGCAGCTTGCTCATGTTGGCCACGTCCGTGTTGACGCTGGGGTAGACCTGCTCAGAGGCCAGGTACAGGTCCTTTTGGAAGTTGAGGCCCATCACTTCGTCCTCCTCGCGACCATAGCGGAATGAGCAGATGACCTGGCCGTATACCTGCCTGCCGTCCAGGTAGCCGGGGTCGATCAGCAGCACGCCGTCTGTGGGCCGGCGGTGGGCCAGGTCAGCGGACGCGTCAGTGAACGGGATCAGTGGACAGGTCAGAACCAGATGGGTCAGTGGCCGGGTCAGCGGTGGGTCCGCGGTCGGATCAGCGGCCGGGTTGATCTCACCAGCGGGGTGGTGGGAGTGAGGTGGGGTGGGGATGGGAGTGGAGGCGTGGGTGTGGGTGTGGGTGCGGGTGGAGTGGGGCGAGGGTGAAGGTGAGGGAGGGGGGCGCCTGGGAGTGGGGAGGGGATGAAAATGCCCGTGCGGGTCTAAAGACACGGTTTTCAAGGACGTTTGCATGATTTCGCTGTGGGGGGGGGGATGGAGGGGCACCAACCAAGATTCGACCAAAAACCCATTTTAGCGCGCGGCGGAGGTGAGGCGTCCAAAACCTGTCGAACGATAGCATTGCTGGCTTTTTCGATACTTATCTTTACGTGTCTGATTGGTTTTTACTGTTGATATTTGCTAATATACATATTAATAAATGCACCAATTTGACGGCAAGGGGCTTGTACCCCCAGTGCCCCCCCCCCCCCCATGCATACGGTCCTGCTTTTCTTACACCAGGCCGGACAGCGCGGCTAGCAGAGGTATCCTAAAACGCGGGTCTTATAGAAACTGCTAGCCAACAGAAGCCACATCGGATAACTGAATCGCTAATGGTGCTTCTACACACACGCGCATACATTGCACTTGACACCCATTTTCGATATCTTGTTACGCACTAAGTGAGCATGAGTTTTGTGGGACGCGAGCTTTAAGGAGGTTTTGTATTTGCTAATGGTACGAGGCAAATAGCCGTCCGACTCGTACAATTGTAACATGTTCATGAAGCGAAATATGCTACATCATGGTCATAGTGTGCAAGAATGCTTAGCACTATCTTCCTGACCTGTTTTACAAGATGGCGAAGGACCTCATTAAGTCACAAATAGCACACAAAGACCACAAGCAGAGAATGTAGTGATACCACCAAGCACACTGGATTTTAGTATGTGTTGATCGCAACCATTTTTGATTATGCCATTGTGTTCGGTGCCAAACATAATTTATAGAAAAGTTTGGAGGAAACAAAGGAAGTACAACGTTGTTTTTGTGATTCCTGTTAAAAAGAGTATAGACTAGTGCGATGTATCCTAGGGCCTGTGACTAGTCTGGTGACGCTCCGCGATCGTGCTTCATCCACTAGGTCTTGCGCATGTCGACACATTTTCAACACGACTCTCCACACGTTCTGTTGATGCGGCTTCCACAACCGAATTCAGTGCCAACTATTCCTCGCACCGGGCTTTTTCATCCCGAGCGAGGACCCTCTGCATTGAAAGTCTATAAACTCGGTGAGTGGTGTCCTATTACATGACATTGATCCATTCACTTGGATCCATTGAGCCTTGCTGGATGACCAATCAATGCTCATCACGTGTCCCTGTGTCGCATCACTTGACCTTGACCGCCGGGCATGAACTCGCAAGTGCTAGGTGATGCAGTGAGGTCGGCTGAAAGGGAACGGTGGAGGAGGCGGGCTCAAGGCTTCGGCGTACGCCTCCCGCCTCCCAGCGACTGACTGGGCTCCACACAGCTGACAGAAGCGTAAGCGTGGTGTGTGTACAGTGGTCTGTCCGACGAAAGTGGCGTAAGTAACGCACGGTCTTTGTTGCCTAGCGTGGTGTGTGTACAGTGGTCTGTCCGACGAAAGCGTCGTAAGTAGCGCACGGCCTTTGTTGCCTGCGGCCGTCTGACGTAGCCTCGTCTGGCAAAACCAGTTTACCCAGAACTTGCCGGATGCGAAACGGTGCCCCGCGGCATTGTTCTTACCTCGCCATTTTCCTAACGTACCACGCGAGCAGCTTTTCAGCTATTGATAGCGAATGCAAAGCTGTCCAGGGTAGCAAAACCACCGAAGCTGATGTCGCTTAAGCTATTAGGAGCTCCGAAACACGTCATCGCCGGAATATGTAAAAAGACATCTGAAATGTGTTTATGAATACGCACTCATGCCGACATCTCAAAAGAATATTTCATAACCTTGGCTGTTAGACGACAGTAAAATTTGGCGTGTAATGAAGGTAAGCTATGTCGTGTATCGCACGGATACATGAATAAAAACAACGTCTTGAAACAAGACAAAAACAAGCTCGATAGCTTGCAGGTTAGATAAGACAGACCATTGCTTCTGAAAAAAGTATGCCATTTCACTTCCTTTCGGAAAGTTTCAACTGCACGGACGACGTGCGGGAAAACAGCTCATAGCCATGCTGACCTGCGTAAATAAGTTCCGTCGTCACATTACGCAGGAAAATGAATAAATGAGGCTCATAGAATCTCCACGCAGCTGACATGTAATCGGAACATTGTCTTTATAATAACCTATTGATGACCTCGACTGCAAGCACGGAAAAGTAAAGCCTGCATTAAGTGAGAGCTTTTGTAGTCAATCTGAACATAGATCTGTAGTGTGTCTACGATGGTTAATGCCTTCGGCCAAAATAGCTAGTTGCTTTGTTTGTTTAAATATTGCATGCACATGTAAACGCACGCAAGTTTCAAGCACGTAACAAGAATTGTCCTCAAAGCGATCCGCACGTAAAACTGCCTCCAGACGTCAGTGAATCTTGACTAAATTTCTGCGAAATCGCCCAGTATCTTCTGTGAACCTCGTGGCTAGAGGGGTGGGAAAGGGATGAACCCGTACGCTTTCCTTGGCTTGTCCCTGGTAATTGAAGAGGACGTTCCCCAAAAAAGAGACGTTGATTGCTACATGCGGGACAATCAGGCATTGTTTTAGCCAGTGACTACCTAATTCTTTCTAACTCGATTAAGCCGTTTGCGCTAGAAACAACACGACAGACACCCCAGAAGTGCCCCCTCAAAACCAAAGCATTTTTCGGCGTATTTTCCATGTGCCGAGTCTTTGTAAAACGGCTGGTGTCAAGACACCGCACTCGGCAGCGGGCCTGACTGCTCGGCACGAGCCGCCCCCAGCGCACGACTCACCGACGGGGGTCGACCGTCGAGATGTGGTCGACGAAGTCGCGCTTCCCCAGGTAGATGGTCAACTTGCCGTTGGGCGAGGACTTCTTGAACACTTTGAAAGAGGCCACCATGACGTCCGTGTCAGGCGGACGCAGCGGAAGACTGGCTTTGGCGGCGCCGGTCGCTAGCGCGCTCATGTTATAGCCGCGCGAGGCGATCCTGTTAGCATTCGGCTTCGGCGCCGCCTGAATCCTCACTAGTGTCGGCGGAGACACGTGCGCCCGGCCTTGGGGCGCGCGCGTCGACCGGCAGCCGCCTCCGACGCGACGGCACCGACGGAGCCGGCCGCTGCCTCCGACGGGACGGCGGCGGCCGGTTCGCCGCCGTAACGGCGGGCGGCGGGGCAAATGGTGGTCTGGTGTTTGCGTGAGCTCTTGGCACATTGGTCCGCTGGGACGCTGACGGAGTTCACACAGACTCAAGCCCTTCATTGCGCCGGCCTGGGGCGAGACGCGCCAGAACACGGAAGCACGGTATCCTAGTGGAGGACAGGCGGGAGGAAATTGGACGCGACAGCCCTCCGTTGCACCGGCGGCGGCGAGCATTAAGGGCTGCCCGCCGCACCGGTGCCGGCAGCACAGCAGTTGCAAGTCAGTAATGTATGCGCGCCCAGGCCGACATAGCTCATAACACGACAGCACTTGAACCTGATCGCAGCCTTTCCAGTTAACGACAGCCGCCCTAATTAAATGAGCTTGCGCTACGTTCAGCCGGGGATATTGCCTCTTCCCGGAAAGATTCGCCATAGAAAGAGCTTTACAACACTTTTTAAAGGCCTCTCTCAAGCGTTGCAATGACACTTATGGCTGTACGCAGCAGCTTGGATGGTCTGAAGCTGCAAGCTTTCCAGAATCCAACCACTTAGTTGAGGGCATGAAACTGTGCAGGCTGGAGATACTTGGAGCATGTTCTTCAAGCCATGAATCTCGTGGCCAGATGTGATCTCTAAAGGGCATGCAACCTGAGCCTTACCTCTCGCTGCATGGGGTAATTTGACGCCGCTCAGGTTTTCCCAGCATTATTTTGAACGGCGCGTCGTAGCCTTGCCAAAAGCAGCACAGCTGTAGTTAGCCAAATAGCCAATTTTTTTGTATGAACATAGACGTACCTTGCAAGTTCGCTGACCTGTAGCGGTTCAGCCAGGCCATATCACTCAGCGAATACAGTTCCAAGGAAATGGTTAAATATGACGTGAAAACGCGGTGTTAGACGAATTTATGCAATTTCGAAATGGTTTCTGTGACGGTTAAACAATTAAAATTAAACTTAAGGCGAATCCCATTAACCATGGGTCAGGCATGAAGGTTAGGTCATGGTCAAAGCCAACCTACCTTATTCTTGGAAAAAGTGTTTTATTGAATATATGTTGAGCTTACTTCGGCTTTAAAGATCACAAAGACCCCAAAATATTTCTTGTTTTGACTTGATGAGAGTCAGAAGAGTCGAAGTGACGTCGAGCTACCTTTTTTGAGGAGCATGCTGCCTGGAGAAGTAAATACTGATGATTATAAATTTAAACAACAGAATAGTCCGGAATATATTTGACATTTTATACCTTGTCGAGGCTAAATAAGGTCACCGACATTGCATGAACACCACGAAATTTTTGCGTAAAATATGCTCCAGGGTTAAGCTGTTTGGTGAAGAGGTCTGAAGGCACTTTCAACAACGATGTAGAGTTTAATCGTGTTTTGCCTTTTTTAACCTAAAGGTCATGACATAGAGATCATGGCCAGCAACTTCTCAAAAACCCTTACCTACCCTGGCAATTTTTGTGTTTCTAGAGGTAAGGTCGCCGGGCGGTCAGTTACCCTCCCCCCAAGCATTCACAGCAAATCAACTGTCCCTGACCAGCCCCCACCGAAGTACGTTGGTAGCACAACCGTTCCAAGGCGTACTTTTCCTACTTGCGCATGGGAGGTTTCTAGAGGTTTCAGAACTTTGCGTTTGCACTAGGCCGTTTTGTGTTGACGTCAGTCGATAACAATGTCGGAAATGCGATAAGTAAAACGGTGATAATTCCTCAGCCATGGCACATATTTTCCATCGCGATGCGGCATTATGTAGTCAATATCATGCCTGAAATAAAAGTGTAAATGCAAGTCAAAGTATGAGCATCATCATCATAATATGATGTTTTTTTTCTTATATAATACCCAATGTGATGGTAATCTTATTCCTGACATGACCTAGGGCCTGCATATTCTCAACTGCAAGCAAGGGGGTATCAGGCATGCCGCATCAAATGCTTGACGGCGATCGGAGTGATGGGCTCGAGATACGACTTCTTTGTTAAAAGGACTTTGCAGTCTGTAAACCAAGAACTTCGAATTTTTGTGCAGCTTCCTTCGCCACCGGCATCAGCGTCGGTGCGGCAGACGCGTGCCCAGCCATGGCATGTCGGGTACTGGGTCCATTCCTCGCGGGACCTTTCGACGCGCATGCTGCGGAGAATGCAAATGGTCTTCTCAGGCCTCGCGGACGTTATGGCTGTTTGTCGTTTATTCCCTGTCTTGTCTGCTGTTATCATCCTTCGCACCGCCTTGAATCGTGTTTTTGTTTTTGAGTACGCTCTATTCTGCCTTTCTTTCAACAGCTGTTTTGCAGGAATGGACATTATCACTGCTGCCTGTCCGCCAGGCGAGAGCTCTTCCCTTTCTTGTCCCGGGAGGTGTGCAGAGCGAGTCCAAGACATCAGCTGGATGCATTTTTTTCAGCCTTTCTGGGGAGGGTAGTTTGCTGATCTCTCCATATTCATACCCACGATGTCTCCAGGCAGTGCCGTCGCCGCGGCCGTCGGCTTCTTCAGGGTTGTCTTCTTCCTTCATTGAGAAGCTGCGAAATTCTCATCGGTGAACAGCATGCTACAAAGTCAAGTTCCTGATGCTTTAAAGTCGTTGATCACCTTCTCCATGGTGGCCACTTTAACGTAGACAGTCCGAAAGATCTGGGTCACCTTATGCTCGCTCACGCGTCTGCCCGGAATGAACGCGCTTCCAGCTGCCCATGGAGTTGTCTTACGCACTTTTGAGTGGTTTAATACCCCACATCAAGTGGCCGCGTCTGGTAAGTGCAGTGTAACGCATGTGGTAAGTGCAGTGTGGTGCATCTGGTGAGTGCAGTGCGACACATCTTGTGCGTGCAGTGTGGTGCATCTGGTGAGTGCAGTGCGGCGTATCTGGTGAGCGCAGTGTGGCGCATCTGGTGAGTGCATTGCGGCGCATCTGGTGAGTGCAGCGTGGCTCATCTAGTGAGTGCAGGTGTGGTGCATCTGGTAAGTGCAATGTGGTGCATCTGGTGGGTGCAGTGTGGCGCATCTGGTGAGTGCAGTGTGGCAGTTGTGTGTGATTGTTGTATCACCGTGCACTCGACTCATGTCGATGACTTCAATGGACTTATGACTGTGGTGACCATCCAACGTCTCCAGACGCTTATCCTGTGGGAGAAGGGCCTTACCACGGCCAGAAAATGTTGGAAGAGGAACACTTCTAGAGGCTGGCAGACATCTCAATCCCTTTATCTGGACTTGGTGCATGTTCCAATGAAATCAGACGGAGCACCGTTCATTAGGCTCGCGACCATTTTCTTTCTTCCGAAAATGAGCACCAGCGGGAAGCACTGTCCACCAGCGTTGACGACACGCAGTGCGGTTACGATCTCTACGCGTTCTGCGCTGGTCATTCTTCCCAGCCTCTTAATGCTTTTTGAGGCGATTATTTGGCAAAGGTTTGAACTAGTGTTGCGCCCGTCTCGTCCACGCTCCATATTTGCAGAGGCCCCACGCTGGTTTCCGCCCAGCAACGCTTCGTGCGCTGTGAAAAAACGGCATCACCTTAGGTCGGTTGAAACCCACAGCACGGACAACACTCCTAGCCTCTGGACTCCTTACGCATGGATGGGATGACGAAGCAGGAATCCATGGAGCCAGTCTTTGGTTCTCTTGGAAAACCGTGTCTCTAGGCCAAGTTCTTTCAGCGAACGCAAGTACCGGACGACGCACGTCGAGCGTTGTCAGGCCGAAGAGAAGCTCCTCCATCAGCTGATCTTGCTGGCAAGGGGATCTTTAAGTAGTCTTGGAATGTTTGTGGACCGTTCCAGGCTTTCTGGAACCGAGGCGATGCTATTTTGATCGCTTCGCTGTGTTTTTCTTGTGATCTTGTTTGTCATTAAGGCCTGGTGAAGAAAGGTTTCGTGGAGCAGGGCCTCGAGTGCTAGCTGAAGACCTTTTTTGACTGCAGAAAACTCTGTCAGTTGTTCGACGTCTCGTTTGCCCCATCGTAGCGCACGCCGATAAAACTCGTGGAAGCTAGACGTAAATAGTGCAACCAAAGAGAGGGCAATCGCATCCTCCTCCCCAAAAGATAACTAACGAGGTCAAACTATAGTTATCCATCTCCCGGAATGTTCAACAATTGCCTTCGTGGCCCTGAAGTGGGAGAAACTGCCACGGTAATGAAATTCGATGCACACATAGAGAGAACGGAGAGGCGTATTGATTGGTAGAGCAATATTCTCCTGTTGGGTGGGACGCCCCGGTGGCATCTTACCCGATTTTTGCACAGGGCGTTTGCTCATGTACGCCCAAAATTAAGCACAGTGTTTTCTAAAGCGTTCAGTTACGGGGGTAAAAACAAGGAAAACGATTGATGTTTTAGTAAAGAATAGTAAACTTTGCATATTGATGTTTATTATTCCATTATCAAGATGTTTGCTGATGTGTTTTAAGTTAAAAAAACAGTCAAAATTCAAAATTGGTCTACCGACCGTTACAGTGTGATACCACGGACTCAAATTTGCGATTCAATAACAAATTCGGCTTCTGCTACAACACAATAGCTCTGAAAACATGTTCCAGTGCACAGATTGACCGCTAGTGGGGAGGAGACGTTTTTCCTACCGGGCTGTCTTACTCCACCTTCCCCTACACCCTTTAACTTTTTCCTCTCGTAGGCTCGAGCAGCCAGTTGAACTGAGATGACTATCTCATCTGCAGAGTGGCGCTCTGTAAAGGTAGTCAATGATATGATAATATAATACATAAATAAATATATCATATAATATATAAATAAATATGTCATATAATATATAGCTAAATATTTCACATAATGTATAAATAAATATATAAAATAATAAATAGATAAATATATAATAAATAAATAAACGTCCTTGGAGTGGCTTTATACTATGATTAGCCTCTGAACGCATAGTAAACGCAGCACCAGCGTTATTAGCAGTCTGAATAGAAACCCATTTGACATGACTATGCAGCAAAGTTCAGGGCCTATGAATAATAAAATAAGCCGGAAATTTCACATAATCTGTAGACGTAGTTTAAGCTGAGTTAGCTGAGCTGACACTAGAAGCAGCAAACACAAATCGTGGAGCAAACCCGAGGAAGACACCTGACGCGACTTTCCAACGAGGGTTGAATGACAAAAAAAGCCGCATCGGTTAGCACGAAGTCTCCATCCCTGCAGTTGCGCCAGACCCAACGGCGCGGCCCACAGCATGTGACCTAGTCACATTCAGAGCTGAGCCTATTGGTGATTGGCCGCGCCCGGCGCCGTCCGGCAGCGGCGGACGGCACGGGCGGGCTCGCCGAATGTAGTCGGGCCGGACGCGGTGGAGGAGCTCCGCCGACCCGTCGGGCTGTCGGTGGATGGCAGAGCCCCAGCGGTGGAAGAGCTCCGCCGACCCGTCAGGCTGCCGGTGGATGGCAGAGCCCCAGCGGTGGAAGAGCTCCGCCGACCCGTCAGGCTGCCGGCGGACGACAGAGCCCAGCGGTGGAAGAGCTCCGCCGCCCGTCAGGCTGCCGGTGGACGACAGAGCCCCAGCGGTGGAGAGCTCCGCCGACCCGCCAGGCTGCCGACGGACGACAGAGCCCGAGCGGTGTGGAAGGGCTCCGCCGACCCGTCAGGTTGTCGGCGGACGGCAGAGCCCGAGCGGTGGAAGAGCTCCGCCGACCCGCCAGGCTGCCGGTGGATGGCAGAGCCCCAGCTTGGAATGGAAGAGCTCCGCCGGCTCGCCAGGCTGCCGGTGGGATGCAGAACTCCAGCGGTGGAGAAGCTCCGCCAACCCGCCAGGCTGCCTGTGGATGGCAGGAGCCCAGCGGTGGAGAAGCTCCGCCAGGCCCGTCAGGCTGCCGGTGGATGGCAGAGCCCCAGCAGAGGGGCGGCTTCGGACACGCCGTCTGTGGACAGGTGTCGGCCCCGGTCGGAGCTCCCTCCCCCCTCCCCCTGTTTGTGTGACGCAGTGACATGTCTTTGAGCGACCGGTCGTGGCGCCAGCGGCGGGGGCGGAGATCCATGGGACAGAACTGCCGTAGATGGCAAGATCACAGCAGAGCCTCACGGCAATAAAGAGAGAGTCCGTTAGGAATGAGCTGTCCAAGACCAGAGGGCGCCATTGGGAGCGCTACGACAGCCATTCCAGCTGGTCGTAAAAGTCCATGTCCGCAGATCACGTCAGTACATATGGGATATGCTATGCTGTTGGCTGGTTGCTTTCTCTCACACGGTCGGTTTTTGCTACTTCACTAATTGCTAACCGATCATTTCCGGCGCTGTTACACCCCTTGCATTGACGCGAGCAGGGAACAGTGCACAGTTTGCATCGTACACTTGCTGAATGCAACGGCTATTGAACTATCCGGTTCAGGTAACCCAGATCGATGGGTGTGAATCAGAATCTCGCTTTCCTCCGAACGGATTTTAGGACAAAATATGGAGTTGCGACAGCATGGGTGCACTAAGTCGTCATTTGCATACCATGTCTTGGAACCCCGTGACCAGCACATCAAGCTGCTAATCAACTTAAAAGTGTAGTTCACAGCACAGACAGTGGGCGTCTAAACAGCACTGGACTACGACAACCTCCATCCCGCTGCTGTATTTCCGGTCGTATCTTCAGCAGTGCCCGGTGCTGCACGCCCAGTTCATGACCTCTGTCCATCAAACATTCCGTCCCGACTCCCCATACAGGAGCACCATACCAGCCAACGGATCGGGAAGGGAAATGGGCCCAATTTGGCCTCTTGCTGCCATACTTGGAAACCATTCTCCTCTACAAGCCCAACCATAAGAGGCATGGTTCGCGGAACGAAAACAGCACCGACCACGCCCGGGGGCCATCACACGGACAAAGGCATCGGTTTGCACGACCCGCGCCGTCGCACCAGAGAAACAGCCCGGACGACACAGCCGCGCCTGCGAACGCACCACGACAGCCTGGATGAAACAGTCTTGAACGTTCGTAAAACGAATACCAATGAGGTGTATTCGTTGTTCCAGACCGCAAGATGGGTGCACGAGTGAACACGTCTCCACAGCGCACCACAAAACAACTTCAGCTGACATTTAGAGTCGTCATTTTTAACGCAGGAACTGGCACACAGCTGACTGTCTTCATGTGCTCTGTTGATGTTCCAAAGTCACAGGGAGCGTGACGTCTGCTAGGCAAATTCGTGGATGCGGGTAATGACGTCGGCGGCCGCGCTTGGTAGAGGAGCAGCGTTGCTGCCTTTAATGCGTACGCTGAAGCAGCAATCATGTTGATGAAGGTGCTTCATTCAGCGAAAATTGAGCGCCGCCGTCACAACTGTCGCTGGTTCCAGTGTGTGCTGAGCGCCTCCGTCACAACTGTCTCTGGTTCCAGTGTGGGCTGAGCGCCACCGTCACAACTGTCGCTGGTTCCAGTGTGTGCTGAGCGCCTCCGTCACTACTGTCGCTGGTTCCAGTGTGGGCTGTGCGCTGAGCGCCGCCGTCACTACTGTTGCTGGCTCCAGTGTGTGCTGAGCGCCGCCGTCACTACTGTCGCTGGTTCCAGTGCGGGCTGAGCGCCGCCGTCACTACTGTCGCTGGTTCCGGTGTGGGCTGAGCGTCGCCGTCATTACTGTCGCTGGTTCCAGTGTGGGCTGAGCGCCGCCGTCACTACTGTCGCTGGTTCCAGTGTGTGCTGAGCGCCGCCGTCACTACTGTCGCTGGTTCCAGTGTGTGCTGAGCGCCGCCGTCACTACTGTCGCTGGTTCCAGTGTGGGCTGAGCGCCGCCGTCACTAGTGTCGCTGGTTCCAGTGTGGGCTGAGCGCTGAGCGCCGCCGTCACTACTGTCGCTGGTTCCAGTGTGGGCTGAGCGCCGCCGTCACTACTGTCGCTGGTTCCAGTGTGGGCTAAGCGACTTGACGTCAAGCGAGCCGTTAGCGCTCATCAACCTCATTGTGGCGTCTCATTCTGTCGTGACCTAACTTTTGATTGATAATCCTACCATTGCTCGTAATGCATCACTATCACTGTCATTATTTACTTATATGATGATGTGCTTGCGGCAGCTGACCGCTTATCAGTTTCGGTGCTCTGATATTGTTTTGGCATGCTGTGTAGCGGCAGGGGTTTAGTTTTGCCCAAAAACATCGGATTCGTCTAGCTGTAATATTTAGCGATCATACTGCCTGGCTGACTAATTGCATCTGTAATATCACGGTCCACTCCCGTGCTGTTCTATTACGCAAGGTGCAACTGTAGACGAAAATAGATAATCAGCGAGGTTTCATATTTTTGTGCACTGTTCTTATTACTCACAGCACTTAAAAAAGGCATTGTGCTGTGAGAGGAGACGCAGAAAGAAAGCTGTACTCTTAACATAACCGTTGTAAAAACCATGAGTGCGGACACGTAAAATATGCATATACCGGTAGTTGACACGCGCCCGGGTGGCCGGTCGAGTACCAAACGCTCGGATGGGGTCAAGTGACCCTATCAAAATCTCTAAAATAAGAGAGCTAGCGGAACTAAATTACAGGATGGATCAGCTGTGTGCGACTGGCTTGTGTCAAAATAGGCTCTAGGTCATGATCTTCGGGTAGATAAGGTTTAAAACAAGGTCAATTCCAAACTCGAGCTCCCGGAGCCCCGGAGCTCCACATACAGCAGCTTGAGCCTATATAATTGTTTTAAGAAAAAGGAACTGGTGTTAATTTTGGGGTCAGTAGCCGTGTGTGACCTTGAGAGAAAGTCCTGGTGTGCAAAAGTTAGCCAGGTTGTTTAGATTTTGGAATTCGAATGGAGGGCATGATTGCGCCGGAAATGTATTCCTAAAAAAAGGTGTTGATCTGGTTCATTTTAGGTCAGTGATTCTAATCTGACCTTTAAGAAGTCCATGTAAGAGGTCAGTTGCGGCCCGTCATCAAGAGAATAAAATGAGCATCGGAAGCTGCCTCATAAAGCACGCTCTCCAGTAAAAAAGCAGCTTGCTCTGGTCCCGATCCGACCCTGTACATCTGAGCGAAGGCCAACGGAATTTGTTGTTATCCCAAATCATATTGTCCGCGTATTTAAGAAACCATCTCAGGGATGCATGACTTGTCTAAGGCGTCAATGTCGCACCAGATTTAACGATTCCGTAATAAATTATATTCGCTGACAGGCACGGTTGATTCTGGCCCACCATAGATCGGGGACCGTACAAAATGCATCTTATCTTTTACACCTAAGGATCCACTATTCAGTTTCTTGCAGATATAAGGCTTGCCTCGGCTACGCCAGTCTTTTGTGAAATGTCCTGAAAAAAATTGGGGGGGGGGGGGCTCAAATTTACCCCCCACACGAGCACGTGTGTTAAGGCCATTTCACCCGATATTGTCGAAGCTTTTCAGCATGAAGCACTTCAGGGAAAACCAGGACGTGC
>NW_023596461.1:11400699-11411536 GCF_011947565.3 Pollicipes pollicipes | reverse complement strand
GTTGTTCTCGGTGCCCGCAGCTGGTGGCTGTGTGGCTGCCTCAGTGCGTGTCGAGCGATGGTCGGTGCAGGATGTACCTGACTTTGGTCCTCGGCTTACCAGGAGACGGGCCTGGTCACCCAGGCCCTGGCTGTTGATCTGATGTTCTTATTGAAATGCGGGTGATCCCGGTGAGCGGATTGCAAATGCTCTCAGAGTCTGAAAGAGCAACTGTTTTGTGTTATGTTGTGAGGCCGTGGGTCTTCCACCCCATCCGACTAGTCGATCGACTCGATTCTCCCATCTGATCGAGTTTCGCTTGGTCGGATATAAATAAATTTGTGCCAGTCATGCTCATGAATCATTTCAGCTCTATCGATCACCCATTAAGCGCCTGCAATTGTGTTCAATTGATTTTTTTCTGTGGAGCGCTAGCAGTTGCGCCAACCGCGATCAACTCACGCTTCAGCAAACATGGTGCTTTACCGAACTTATTGCGTTTCAGCTAGACCTCATTTCTGCGGGTATTTCAGTAGCACGCTTTGTTGAACTGTCGTGAGGTATCTTGTGTACTACGTCGCATTACCTATCATGTTCTTGTTTCTTGCTCCAGTCAGGCATTGCTAAGCTTGGGGCCGACGTCAACGTGACTTTGTGAGGACCGTTCCGCGGACATTCGGGCTTTGGACCCATCTAACGATGCTAGTCGACCGCTTCTGCAGTACAGGTGGAAATACAATCCTGCCGAGCTGACTGCTGTTTTCGCAAATTCGAACGTGAATCAAGAACATAAAATAAAACAAAATAAAAATAAATGAGCTATGGTGACAATCAGGGATAAATGCAGGCACAGGAAGAGGCAGATCGTTGCTCACCTTTTGTACTGTGTAGTCTAAACATAAGTAAGCGTTGATGCAAGAAAGGTTTTACTGGCAAGAAGCCTTACCCAACCCGCTTTTAGAGCATTCCTGCTTCCTTGAGAAGGGGGCCGTGGGGGTTTCACTGCTTTGTGAAACGCAGCAAATTAATTTGTAATACAAATTCTAAAACTGCATCACAGATATGCAGCGAAGTGCGATGCTGTTGCTTTTTCAAAGACGCGACGTACCAGCGCGGGTGCTTGAGGATGGATGTGTGAGGGCACGCATACGGACCAACTGGGAAGCTTAAAGGGACGAACTAGTCCACAATGAAGTTTTGATGCGATCGTCAGCTATAGAAAAGCTCATATGGCCCTTAGTACGTTTTTTTGCGCAGAATACAGTCTGAGAACAAATATTTAATGTTAGTAAAAAGTATCAATACGTCACCGTTTGGTCGAGTCATGGAACGATTTTATGACTATGACTCCAGAGCCGTCGCCAGACTGGCCGTGTCCGAGTTGCTGCTGTAGCGAACAGCGTGACCTACTTGTGGTACTTCTGCGCGCCCAAGGTGTTGTTAGTTCATACGTGCAAATGTTTGTTGCGAGCATATGTGCGTGTTTTGACGCTTTATCGCGAAATTCTTGGATATTCTTCCGCGCTAGCATGCTTTTATTTGCACTTGCATTTTCCGTTACGACGCTGGTCGCAAGTATCATTTCGTATCATTTCAAAGTATCATTTCGAACTGTCCGGACCGAGAACAATCCTCAGGTAGCTCATTTCCTGTGAATGAGCATAGACCTTCCACAGCTTTCAGGGGGCCGTTTAGATGGTTTTCTGGATGAGTGCAGCCGGGCCTCGTCATGCGATTTCTTCCTTTGTTGGTGCTATTTTTGAACGGATTGGCGAGCGTCTTTGCAATTGTGGTCATGCCCCTAACTTTCTTTTATTGCACCAATAGCTTTGTTCGTGATGCGGGCGTATCGCCCTTTCACACTTCATGAATGACTGATATTTGGTCCAGAACGACGTGAATGGTCCCTAACTCGTAGTACCGCACGTTTTGGGGTTAATTTTCTGTGATGGCAACACCGTGGCACTGAAGGAGCGCCTCATTTTGACCAATCCTCTGAAGCTTCTTGGCCGAGTTTCCCAGACAGCCCAGTGCTGTGCGTGGTGGTTAGAACGGAGTATCCAGCAAGTAACGCTCCATGATCTCCCTCACGCGCACCCGACTCGAATGGCCACCCTTTGTGCGTGACTAATGTGAATAGGGAACCCAGGCGTGACTCATCGCATCTCCGCCGCATATCAGCGATGGCTCCTCCGTTCTGCCCGCGCGATGCCTCGGACCGCGCTCCAGGTGGAGCCGCAGCCGACCGCCGCGTGTGGGTGGACCGATTCCACACTCGCTGGACGAGTCCACCTGGAAATACCGACTAACCACGCTACTGGCTCTAAAGTAAAAAGCAAGTAGAATCCCGAAATCATGGTGGTTTTAAACTGAAAGTCCAAACTGATTTGGAAACCTTTGACGCTACATTCATATAAGGATTTCTGATGCTCTAGTGTAATGCTGCATCAAATGTAAACATGTGTAAGTCTATCGCATTTGTGAATTTGGGTCTGTGATAAATGCTTTTTCGCAGAAATCTCAGGTAGCCGTGTGTCAGAAGTGCCGTTTGCTGGTTGAGGCGGTATGGAATGACCCTGTTGCCAGACGAGACGTCGCCAGCAGCCTCGTGCTCACTGCTAGTTGTGTTCCTTGTGATCCGGCACCTTGTGTTCCGATGGGATGGTCTCCAAACGTAGAAGTTTAGACCTTCTGGGAATCAGTTTGGGACTCACAGAGGACCGGGAGGTTTCCTGGTGTCAAACTCCAGCCAGTCTCTGAACACGCTCAGCGTTATTCGTCGGCAGCGCTTCGTGTCCGATGTTGTAACCGGCGGTTTTCATTGACAAAATCACTATGTTCGTTGAGACATGAAATCTTACAACGTGATCCATTTCACGAACGAACGAACGTCTGACGAGGCGTGTTTCTTCCCTGGGGCACGATCACCTTAATGGGGGCGCGTCAGCGCATACCAACACATCTAAAATTACGTACCTTTATTAACACATATGCTGCGATATTCCCGACTCGTTACACACCCTGCTCGGGGACCCACTACGCGGCAGGGCCGCGGCCAGACCGGGCCCCGGCCGATCACTTCTGCTCCTTCT
Organism: Pollicipes pollicipes; assembly: GCF_011947565.3. Classification (NCBI taxonomy): domain Eukaryota; kingdom Metazoa; phylum Arthropoda; class Thecostraca; order Pollicipedomorpha; family Pollicipedidae; genus Pollicipes; species Pollicipes pollicipes. The sequence goes on along the minus strand of NW_023596461.1, from coordinate 11,408,465 downwards.
GCTTCTCCAGGCTGCTGATCCGGTTCCGGTGCCGGTCGATGGCCTCCTGGTGGCGTGCGATCTCCGCCTCGTGGTGAGACACCTCCTCGTGCAGGTGCTTTTTCAGTTTGCGCAGCTGCTCCTCTTGCTGTTGGACAGGAACGAATGGAACCAGTTTACGCAGTCACTCGCTGCCACTGACAGCTCACAGACGCAAACAACCTTGCACTGGCAAGTCACCCGTCAGTTCAAGACAGGACATTTCCAGGTCATACGCACAACTCCCATGACGAGGGCTTCTAACAACCTTACAGCCGCCGCGTTTCTCATGCTAATGTAGGGCACACCAAGTGTTTTAAGGGAACGTGCCAAATATGAAGAAACTGAGGCAAGCATCATGCACATCAAATACTCTGGCTTGTTACGATAGATTTCCTAAGACTGGTCTAAACCCACGAGCTTTGAGGTTTGAACCAGTGCATAACATGGATCATGTGATACTCTCATGCCTAATGCTTAAGTGTGGACTCAACAACAGCCACTGTGGTAAAACACCATAGGGAAGAACTCAAAGCCATAGTACAACGTTCGTTGCATTCGCGGGATCCCATTTTATTCTTGTCTTAACAGAATGCTTCAAGCTTTTGTAGCATTTATCACACACAAATATTTTGACACATTTATGTGTTCCAACATCACAGATGACACACAGCAGAAGGATTCGGGTAATGTTCCCATGGCCTGATGCATCAGACGTACCTTAAAATAGTCTGCATGAAAGAGTCTGCACATGTTCCCGGACATCAATGTCAGAAATCGAGGGTTTTAGCTCTGAAAAAGACAGGGTTGCAAACTGTGCTAAATTGGTCCCAATTTGTCAGTAATTTCCCACTTTGATGACAAAGCTTTTCAGCCGCCTCCGTGGTCCTTGGGGAAAAATGCTGGACTCGTAATCCAGCGGCACTGGGTACGAGTCCCAAACTGGGTGCATTGTTTGACCAGACTGATGAAATGGCAAGGCCCAGCTGGCAACTGGCCGACGAGGTTCAACCCAGAGGCGAGGCGGCCGTTGTCACAGCATTGTGAGGCATGTAAAACCCTCCGCATTCCTATCTGGCAAAAGGGCGGAGGCAAAATTAGCTGTTTGAACTGGACGGTACGCTTGGGTGGTGGGTTCGGGGTACACGCAACAATCTATGCTTAGCAGGTACTCTGAATTTGAAGTCACCCATACAAACCATCAGAATAAATTTTAGAAAAAGCCCTGCCAACCTGTTGTTTTTGTTTTCCATGTGTGAAATCGTGCAGGGGAAAAAGGGCATTTCTAGGCATTCCCATAAGCAGGTTATATTAAAGCACTCAGGATCCTGTTCCATTACACAGTGCACCCTCACCAGTCAGCAAACCACCCATTGAACAGCTTGCCAATGGCAGATCTTTGGATACTGTACTGTGGCACATGATTCAATAATACCTCCATAGGGGAGACAATCGAAGCACACACTCAAAGTATCCTGAAAAATTCCCATTTTGTCAAAACTGGGGGACATCCATTGCTCCTTCTCCATTTGTGTCATATGGTTTTCAGATATCTGTTGAGAAAATGAACAAAGCAGGTGTGTCTCATACATACTGACCACAAGAAATGTTTCAAACTATTACTCTTTTATGCACTTTAAATTTTGCTGAATGTGCAAAAAAACAGCCATTAAAGTTTCAGATGCATAAGATTTAAGGTCATCCCATTGCCATAGATAGCTTTGCTGAAGCTGTATTTTGACATTCATGGCCTTAAAACCACTTATCCATTTTCCGGAAATACTGCTCCTCGTGAGCAAACTCCATCTTGCCAAAAGCACCACCAGCATCCCGAATGGAGCCACCAGTGCCACCACCCTGGCCAGCACCAGAGCCTGGCTCACCACCCGAGGAGGACATGCGCACTTGCCTGCAATGTAACAGTCTGTGTTCAGTAAACAAGTGTGAAATCAGTCAGTATGGATGATCAGCATTGGTCATGCATTTGAGGAAAGCATGCAAGGCCATCTGGCTTTGCCAACACACTCAACTGACTAAAACAATATGTCAAACACCACCAACAGACAAGCATAAATCAAACAGAGTTACTTGGGATTGTAGACAAAATGGTCATGATTGGTTATCACCAAATTCAAAACATAAAAGTCACAACATTGCTGTGTAAAAATTTCATGATACAATTGGAAAAAAAACAGGCAGTTTTTATGAGAAAAAAGTGGTGAAAACACAACCTTAATGTGGTGCAACACTCAGCACAGCCCAACCTGCCCTTTGATAAAATCTGACCTTTACTGCAGTCACTGCCACCAACCACATGCCAAACCAGTCAAGGACAAATAGTAAGCACCTGACAGGACTTGAACTCACTCTGCCCAGGGTGGGTGACTCAGAAGGCAGGTGCTTTAACCAACAGAACCATAGGATAGACAACCAGAATATCTGACTACCTGACTGGGCCAAAATATTCATATCTTTGATTGAATTGCACAGATGTTAAGTCTCCTGCATTCCAAGGGTATTACAATAAAGCTTTTGAAAAATGACTTATTCAAAATGCATTAATCATTAAAATATTGAATTTCTTTCATGACTGGAGTTCTGGTAATGCCAGAATTCCCTGAAACATCTCAACTTGCAGTCACCCAGCCCACATGATAAGGAGAACAATGGATCTCTGTGCACATTTTATCACAGGACCTCCACCAATTACAGTTGCATACAGTTACAGTTACAGTGCATAATGCATGCCATTCTCAACAGAATTACTCAAAACATTTTTCCAAAAAAAGAAGAAACTCATCACATTTTGGCCCAACCTGAGTCTTGTGTCTGAGTGAGCCAAGTTAAGCACATTAATGTCATGTGGATGTGTAGCTCAATTAATTTTTTTTTGTAGGCTGAGGTGCTATTTGACTTGATCACTCAAAACAGGCCATCCAGATCAACGATCATTAATATTTAAGCCAAGAAAACATGTTCTTGGGTGGCAGTGATCAAACAATTACAATGTTAACAGGACACAACAACTTAATTTTTAGCAGATGTCATTAAATGGAAAACATAGTGTCCAATAACATCTGTCCTGTCCAACAGCATGACATATTGTGTCCATCCCCCTCCATCCCTCACTTTTTCATGTGTTTCCATAATTATGAGCCATCGACTTCGACCCTCGGCAAAAAGCATATATCATATTAGGTTGATCTTCGTCCAAGTCGATCTTCTTATTACATCAGCCATTCTCTCACACATCGCTGGCAGCTGTCGTCCAACCCACCTGACGAGCGGTGCGCTTGCTCTCATGAGCGCAGATACGCGTGGTAGGGAAGCCATCACACGTATAAAAGACTCCAAATTTGGGTATTTACGCAGCGCGTATCTGCCTTCCTTGTACCTATAACGCTACGGTGCCACTCCAGGTCTCAACGACGTATATTGAGCAAAGACAGGGTACGTGATAACTTGAGACGGCTTTAGGTAAGGAGTAATATCCAACGGTTCCTTAAGTAGCTTTTATGATCAGAAGTAAAAGTTGTTAAATTTCATAAAATCTTTAATTGAATTTAGCAATTTTTTTTCTAGAATTAAAGTTTTGGTATAGTTATATTTATATTTAATACAAAAAAATGTGTCGTGCAATAATGCATAACCACTAGGTTTACGCACCGCTTTTTTCCTGCCAAATGGGACCAAAAAAGTGTTCCCATTATGACCCAGCTACGACAATCTCAGCGCACTAAGGAACCCTTCTATAGTTGCGCGGAAAATCCGGTAGATGGTGCAGTCTGATGCAATCTTGCAAAGCTGCGTGCTACTTGCATCTAGTACCACGCAAAGCATGGGCACTGGTGTAATTCTTTTCGAGGGACCTGCCTCTTATGTTGAGTTGCCCCGCCTCCAGTGTTGGCTTGACCTCCTGTTCCAATACTTGTGGCTGAATTAAAATAAAAAAACGTAGGGACATGTTGATCATCACGCGACTATTTTCTTTGAACATTGCTGGCTATGACCGACGGTTCGATCAAGGCATTTCGATAGATGGGACTCTCTCTAGAATGAGTTTTATCAAGGGGTCCTGAACAAAAAATTCAGATTTTGCAAAAAAACTTGATTGCCACATTTCATGAAATCGCTGAAGACACAAGCTACACACACCTTGGCCAACTGGTCTACACCAAAGAGATAACCTTATGCGATGAAGCAAGGTCTGCCTCACGTGAACAGTGTGTAGTTCAGCTTCCCGTAGTCCGTCCTGTACGACTCATGGCTTTGAATCATCCAGCACCCTTATTGGTAGTGCTTTGGTTCCTACGATCGGCAATTAGATCACAAGTAAAATACACCAAAGACCAGTTCGTACTTTGGGTTATTCGGCTATTATTGATCAGCATTTCGAACAAAGTAGCAAGGTTTTTTTGGTTCGTTACTTTCCATACGCTATGCACACTGCCTTTAAGAAATGTACACCCGACTCAGATGTGGGGGCGGAGATGGGTTTCAGTTACGGGTTCGGCTTCGCGATGTCAGTTTTTTCTCCAGTGGCGCGGGTTCGGCTTCAGCTTTGAGCCGCTCTTTACGGCTGGTTCGATGACTGGTTCGGCTGCGGGCCTTTGAAACGGCTGGAAGCGGTCTCTGCTTCGGGTTTTCAAGCGGTTGCTACGGCTTTGACTACGTCATCGAACACGACTTCTGAATCATGTTTCCGTCAATGGAGTCTTATCTTTTTGGACAGTTGGCTTCGGCCTTTTCATGGTAATTTTCCCCTGTAGTTGCGACTTAACTTCATAAAAACAACATGAACTGACAAGTCTTGCCTATCTTGCCTGAAAAAGCCTGAGTTTGACCTTGAATAGTGACCTTGCGAGGTCAGGACCTTTTTACGGACGCCAGTTAATGCGCTGGTAAATATTATGATGCTTGGAAAGTTAAACCGGCCGGTAGATTTTGGGGGATATTGAGTTCCTTGTCAGTTGAACCTAGGTTTGACCTTGAATTGAGAGGACCTTGAGAGGACAGGAATTCTGGCGGACGCTAGTTCTTGCGCTTGGGAATATTCTGATTTTTGAAAGTGTAAATTGGTCAGCAATTTTTTGCTTATATGGAGATCCCCATCCTTTGAGCCTGACTTTGACCTTGAAGGGTGGCCTGGAAAGGTCAGGATTTTTTTACGGACGCTAGCTCTTCCGCTTTAAAGATTCTGGTGTGTATTCTGATTCTGGGCTTAACTAACTAGTTTTAAGCTAAGCCCGCCAAAGTTTCACTGTGTTTCCGGCTTAGTGGTGAGAAAAATAGATAGTTCTGAACACCACTGAAGCAAAAAAAAAAACGTCCATAAGCACCATCACAAAGTTACAGTTAGCCTAGCTTACAGTGCAGCCGATGAGGCAAACGATCTGTTATCAACCTCTCCGCCACCCTTGCGGGGACAGAGATGTTAGAGGGTGAAGGGGGCGGGGTGATGTTTGTCTCCGAGCACCTCTGACGTATGCCTCGAACACCTCTGACTTAGTCGTGCGGGTGAACGCCTCATTATCATTGCGCCGGCGGCGTGGCTGCTCACGCCAGTCGCCTTATCTACGAGTCACGATCCAATCTTGCCAAATGTGTGCACAGGCCAGAGGTTTCCAATGTCTGCCAGGCCCCGAGTCGTAGGTGGATCGATCGTGCCCGCGCACACCGAGCGCCCAGGACATAAATATTGCAAACTGTAAGTGACAGCTGCCCGGCCCCGTGGGTAAGGCCTGCGTCGTGTATTAAAAGGTTCGCGGTGTCGTCCACTGGAAAATAATATCATGGTAAATAATGAATCCTGACACATTGATTAAGTGCTTCACTTTTTGGTTCCGTATTTTGAAGTTGGAAATCATGCAGTCATATACTCGACCGATGAAATCACTCGGCGAGATTCTGCCTGGCAATACCTGGAACAAGTATTGAGGAAATGTTAGTTATGAGAGTTTTTGAAATTGTGGTTCGCAGTGAAGTATCTTAGAAAGCTTTAGGTGAATTACGCTAAACAGCACGCCGTGCTTAAGGCTGTATTTATATTGTCCATCGATTCTCAGGGTTTGGAATTCCAGCACAAGAGACCGGTTGAATTGTCGGTTACAACCTAACTCCCTTCCTTCTTCATAGGCTGATCAAGGAGGCACGCAGTTTCCCATTGATCCCGGAACAGGCTACACTTATAAAAAGACAACAAGAAATAAGTGCTCCTTCCAGCAAGGCACACAGAAACGTAAGGGAACAAGCTTTGTTCCTCAGCACTGTTACTGGCATTTGTACGCGTGATATTATATCGACGGGGGGCATTTGCGACGCGATGACTGTGGTATCGATCGATGGCGTTTGTCACAATATCCACAGTCTGGTTGATCTCAACAAGAGATTGACGAACGTTTTGTTAAGCACTGAAAAGTGTGGCATATCGCAGCGTCAAATTGTGAATATACCAATCATGATACTTCGTAAGGCATTGCTAAGTTCTGAAACGGTTTTTTAGGTTACGTATTGTTCGCGCTTCTGTGTGCAATGGGAAGGGGGCATGAAAACACCCCAGGTTTAACTCACCCCAGATGATAACCATTTGTCATTTGTAACCAACTTACTTTCCGCGTCAACTCTAGACTGAAATGCAAGCATCCTAGACGTCCCCAGATCCTATTCCTGAAAAGATTCTTTCCACATGGAAAATGAGAGGCTAATGCCCACCAATCAGTGGTGGCTGGACCAAACACACCGCGTTTTTATGTCAGCCTTATAAGAAAGAGATCACCTCATTTGGTACCAAATGAAATGCTCGAATACTTTTATAAGCGGTTGCGGAAACCATGGCCGTCGTTAGGACTATTCAAATAATTCCGGAGGCATATTTCTATCAGTATATACCAATTGTCATGTGAAGTTGCAGTGAACTATTGTCTGGTCTCATTGAGCCAAATATGCCACGGTAAATCAACCAGCTGGCACATGAAGGCGCAACAAAACGCCTGCAGCGTAAAGTTCACCGGCTATTTTAAAAAGCCCGACGAAAATGATGGTTCGTCCCTTGCGCATTCCATTTCTGTGCATTTTAGAAAACAGATGCCTGTGGAACATAGCGGGACCAAACTAGTCATCAGTCAAAACGTTAGAATGAGGAGATTTCTCGTAGATCCAAACAACGAACGGTGAGTACTTCCTATACACTACAGCGAGTCTCTCGATATGAGCCGAATGAGAGCATAGCCGTTAGAAGCAAGCGATTATCACCAGAAATGAGCGCAAGACTAGTGAAGGTCAGACCACTGGGTATAATTCGCGTGTGGTCCTCTGTGTCATACTTCCTATGCACACGTCCATGGAAAACCTGTACACTCCATTTACTACTACGTTGGAATGCAAGACACGCCAAAGGCAAAGCGCTGGGGAACAGCAAAGATCGGAGGTGCAGCACCGGCCGGCCGGTGTAGGTCAATGGTCCGGCCCCAAGTTCGGTCACGCTCCCGACCTCCCTGGGCGGCGGATGGCGGCCGCGGCGTGTTTGCTTCAGGGACGTCCTTCCGGTCGCGCCGCGTCACGTGCGCTGCCGCCGAGGGCATCAATACGCCGGCGAGCACCTCCATCCGCCGCCGAGGGTCTCCAGCCGCCGCCGAGGGCCTCCAGCCGCCGGCGACGCCGTGGATGGCGAGTGTGACCGTCGACTCCGGCGCGCGGTGGTCACCGGCCGGTCGTTGCGCGACACCGGCGTTTGCGTCCCTGCCCGAGCA
>NW_023596461.1:11380948-11400599 GCF_011947565.3 Pollicipes pollicipes | reverse complement strand
GTGACTCTAGCAGAATGTTTCTGGTACCAGAAATATTCAGGATACTTCGCAAATCGACAGTAACATGGTCGTTCCGGAGCAGATTACCGTATCTCAAAACGTGTTATGCAAGCATGTAGCAGAAATTTCTTGAAATTCAGTTGCTTCGGGGTTTGGAAATTGTTCAAAAAGATAAAATTTACAGACCAATTGAACTGGCCTCACTGTCCAGGGTATTCGATCAGGCAACCGGTAGTAGAACAGTTGCCACTGAACTGCTCTGAAACTTTGAACACTATCCATCAAATGGGGCATGAAAAACTTGCAATTACAGATTTCATGCTCTGAAAATGCTTGGTGCTTCCCTCTTAGGTGGAAACGTGACGACACCTTGTCACGTCATCCATCCAGGTGACCATCTGCAGCATGGCATCGAATTCCTTGTGAACATCAGACATCAGCTTCAGGACCGCCGTTTTCGTTTCCTGTTCGAAGTGATTCTTCACAGCGATCCCACTGCGATTACAGCGATCCCACTCGGATGCTGAAAATGAGAACACAGAGGTTCGATGCATAGCGCTCTGGAGCTATGTTTTCCACAACAAGAACCACACCATGAAAAATTCATGCGCGTTGCGATAGTCTGGTGACCGCGGTGGGGTTAGTTATTGAGACCGTGAATATGCACATTCCTTTTGAACGCCAGTCGAAACGGAAGCGAAAATCACCGGCGTCATGCTCACCGGTACATGAAGTCGTCGAGGCACTCCTTCCAACGGGGCCCGTGCTCGGTGGCGCCGTACACCTGACCGAAGAGCTTGAGGCGCGCGTCGAGGGCCGCCAGGTTCAGCTCATTCACGGACGAACTCACCACACGCCAGAGAAATTAGTTAGCCTGAGCCCTCTTGGCAAAAAACCGCGCGGTAGGAGCGAGAGATCGACGACGAGTGAGCGAGTGAGCAAGACCACTTATTCCTGTCGCATAATGTTTACTGCCCCCCCCCCCCTCCCCCGCTTCAGGTTTACACGCGTAAATGGCAGAATGACGATGAAAACTCATACACATCCGTTGTCATAGAGCCTACAGAGGCAGTTGGCCCCATGTGGACAAAACCGGCAGCCTGTGAAACGACCTGCCATTTTCTGTTTGCATGCAAATTTTATCTTTGTCAGCCATGTCGACCATTCACGCTCCGCTTGGGGAATTCCCACGCTGTGGTGACCGGCAGAATCGGCACGAGCTTGCTCGTTACCTCTCCGATGTAGTCTCCAGCAGCGCCGGCAGCATCTCGAAGAACTCCGGGTATGGACATTGACAGACTCGGTACCCGAAACTCGGCAACAAAATCCACCGAGTTTCTCACTGGCGGTGACCTGGGTACCTGCAGCAAAGAGATGGATGTGCAGCCTACCTGAATACTGGATGCCCAGTTCGTGAAAAATTAGTGACTAAAGCACCAATACTCGATGAGGCCGAAAGAGCTCATGTGCTACATCATAAGGAATAGCCTGTCAGTTGATAAACGACCTTGCTGGGCTGATAGATAGAAAATAAAAATAAAGGCAGCAGCAGAGGGCATGTCCCTGGTTATCGTGGGTCTGCAATGTGGGCAAAACATTACGCGTTCGGCAAGATGCATTTGCCTGTGCCGTCCAAGAAGCAAGGAGTTCTAAAACAGTGCTGCAGCGGCTGGTCTCGGCTGCCGTGCGTGACAAGTCCAGCATCATTCAAGCAGAAATTCTGCAAAAGTGGGCAAGGTAAAACCCTGAATGTCTGAGGCACACATACTTGAAACGCCAGTAGGTTCGTAACGCACCGTTAAACCTTCTGGCGATAACACACATCACAAAGAGGAGCAAACTGCCGTTGAGTCGGCGCCGAATGAGTGCTTAGGATGACAAACGGTGTTGATGGTGAGTGAGCGCAGTCATAAACGGCGATGAAAAACCTTGCAGTCATGACTTTGTGGTGAAATATAGCCTGGATCTGAATCTGAGTCTGGACTGAGTAATAAGAAGTGATACCAACCGTGTGAAGCAATGGCTGAAGCCAACTCCATCACGTGCTAACAAACGAGCATGTAGCTTTTCCAACCCAACCGTGTCTGTTGTCAGCATGGTGTGGCATATCTGGTACCCGGCGTCCTCCAGAAGTTCATTGATGTAGTCCACCCAGTGAACAATGGGCACCAGTTGACTCAGCTCGTCGAGGGTTATTTTGTCGTAGATTCGGAAAACATTGCGTCCACCTCCCCGCCAACGACATCTGTGGACGTGATGACTAGCCAAAACCCGCTCACACCTCGGCACGCCTCTGGGTCCACGCCCTATACCGAAAGCTGGTCATAATTACAGATAAATACGTATTCCGATAATTACGTATAAATATTATTGAGATATTACAAATACGTATTCCAAACACACAAATGCGGGACGATCATGCGGCAAATCAGTGAACGACTCAAATTTTGTGGCCTCACGTTGGCAAGTTGCATCTAAAAGCGAAGCGCAGCTTCCTGTCTTGTTAAGCGCGGGCTGGTTCGGCCCCATCAACACGATCATGTCCACCACGCAGCCGTAGAAGGCCTGCACATCCGAGTCATTGAAACCTGCCAGACAGCCAAGTACGCAGTCAGAATTTTGCTCGATGCTGTAGAAAATGTAAAATGTCCTGCGAATTTCTTGGAATTTCGACCGAATCCTACGAAATCACCCAGCCTCTGGCCTTAAACGCCTTACCCCGGAAGGTGGTGGGGGGGGGGGGGGGGGATGTCCCCTCGTGGTCCTCCCTTCCCCGCGTCCTTGAGGGCAACACGACAGACGGTGTCACAACAGCTCAAGATACCAATGCTTTTAGATTTCGTAACTTTGACCACCGAGGTTTGAGACTAAATGCATGATCTGCACGCAAACAGCAAACGAATCTCGCCGATTGTACGCGAAGCAGAGAAATGGTCAATACATCACGTACCGCTGTACTTACCTTTGATGAGATATGCTTCATCGAGCCCACATGATGGAGTGCCAAGGTTGATGATTTGCCGGCTGTGGTTTTTAACGTCTGGTGTGAAGGTAATCAAGAAAAAGTAGCTGTGTGGATCCCCAGCTTCCGGTTCCGATACGTGGCATCCGTCCTTGGAGGCGTCCTCGTCCCTTGTGGAGGCTTGCAAGGGATGATCCGAGTGGTGTTACCCCCTGCAGTAAGCGATTGTTACAGCAGGCATCCCGCGCAATAATGAATGACGCATATCTCATATCCTCTCCTCCCATTACACCTATTCTTTCAATTAACGCCCCAATTTTCGGAAATCATGATAAAGAGTTTTCGCTTTTTTCTTGTATAATCCATCCAAAATGTTACATCTTTCGGTGGTTCTTAGCCCTCTAGAGACGTAATGGACGGGTGATAAGCGCCTTCGGTTCCTCGCGAGGCCGCACGGCGTCAAGATCCAGTTGCGTCATGCCCATTAGGCGCTAATATGGCCTCTGCAGTCGCTGGCGCTCCATCAAGAGGTGCGCGACGACGTGCGTCACGTTCACTTAAAAATGAAGATATTGATCGCATGTGACGTCGTTGTTCGGAAGGCTATCATCCAGCAGGCCAGATGGATGATGCCAGACCAGCTGTCATCTGTCAGCAGGTCACGCTACTTTATACAGTTTATCACTAAATTTAGATTTAGGAACCATTTAACTGTGACGTCACATGCACAAGTAATCAGTTTGCTTCCCCCCCCCCCCCCCCCCCATAAAGAAAAAGCCCGGCCTGTACAAACCTTTATGATAATTGCATATGCCATTCCAAGTGTAACGCAGTTCCTTACGGTATGAATATCCCAACATATCTCTTAGCTTTGCTCAACGAAGGTTGGGGGGAGCTTGCCAGGCCCCTCCTAACGTTAATCCTGAATAACACGGTAGCCATTAATGACGTCATGCTTTGTGTCCCGTCGCTGGCCTTGTGATACTTAAATCCCGGTTGTCATGTTGCCAGCATTTTGTTCTGGTTCAGGCTTTGATTTGTGAGTAATTTATGAACGTCATGTCGGCCAGGTTCTTGCCAATCGAATAGACAGTTCAGTTGCCCGCGAATGTGGTAATGTTTCTGTTGTTTTCTCGAATAACACAAACATAAAAATACAATAAAAATATACAATTATATGAATAACAGTCAAATATTCGAATACACACTTGACGTGCCGCCAGTGTGATAATGGCTACTTCTTTTTCGTCTGATAACTAGACCGTAATTCTTGCAGTTCTGCCAGGCTATATATAAGGGTGAGGAGTCAGGTCACCCGAGGTCAAGAGAGTCCAACACGTCAACTTATTCTTCCGCCAGACTTTTGGCACCTGCACTCACAAGATTGTTTTGACGGCACAGCATATTAGTATCGTTCTGAGAACACCATGCGACCGATATTAGTATGCAAGCATATAGAGCGAAACAGAGTAGACCTGAGCCCAAAGACCAAGCTCGACCTCAGAGGATAATAAAACTGCCTTCCAAAAATGCCGCTGGACAGCTTAGACGATAATTTATCCACTAGCCTTTCGATATCATTTGACCTTCATCACTGAACAGATGAGGTGATACACTAAAAAAGGAGTAATAATGAATGCTATCTATATTGAAAAAGAAAATGTCCAGTATGGGCGCTTCCGCTTCTACGACTATATATACATCGTGTGATCCAACAGACATATCGGCCGTTGTGACGCTCTCCAGAAGAGGTGGGCTCATAAGCTGTTGTTTTCCGTGAAGGCGGGCTCATCAGCCGCTGCTCTCCCGGAGAGATAGCCTCATAAGCGCACGTCAACTGATTCAGGAGAGCTTATTTTTTTATTATTATTTTATTTTATTTTATTTTATTATTTTATTTTATTTTATTTTATTATTATTATTTTATTTCTTATTTTTTATTTTTTATTTTATTAGGAGAGCTTATTTTTTTTATTCAGTCAACTTATTCAGGACGTCAGGAGAGCGCTAACGTAAGAGCATGCTGTAGCTGGCAGTGCTGCACCCTTTGAGTGGGCTGGTGCGCCGGGAACGCCCGCCAATTTCCCCCGGGTACAATCAGCGGTATAAATAGCTGTAGATTGCCGTGAGCGAACCATCGCACCCAATTCACAAACACTGTTCTTTCTGGATCCCGTTGCGCATTTGGCAACCGTAGCCTTTTCTTCGTCGCACCCGGTGATCTCGTAGCCAATCGGCTGGTGACTTCTAAATCGCTTCATGAGACTGGCTGGCCCGTGACAGCGCAACACCTCGTCTTACTTGCGCAAGGCCCGGGCTCTGCCTGTGGCGCGCTGCTGGCGGCTGTTCGACTGCGTTTGGCTCTGGGATCGGCTGCCAGGCCAATATACAGCCCTGGTCGGGACTGGTTAGCGGGCGTCAAGTGACCAGTGTGCCCCTACCCCTCCCCCGCGGAGATGACAGTCACCCTGCTGATCATGCGATCCGGTCTGTCGAAACTCCGCGCGACGGCCGGCGCCTCGGCTGCGTCATGAACGAGCCAGCCTAACGTCTCGGATCACAGCGTGTTCCCCGAGGGGGAGGGGGGGGGGCATAGGTTTTACCCCTCGTGGGGATCAGATTCGAGTCTTACTCAATGTGCACGGAATAATGCGCAGTCAACGGGTCATATGATAAGAAAAATATGTCGGCGACCATGTCCTGACGTTGAATAACATGCGTGACTGTACTTGCAGCGCCCGATTTCAACCATTTTAAGCGCTGCATAACTTATGCGCCACACAATGACAAGCCACTGACCTAGAATAGCAATGCGAGATGGGCGAGTAATAAGGCCTGGTTTTCGGGTATTATGCACTTGCACAAAAAATGCCATCACGCGATCCTGCGTGATGTGCGATCACGTGCGATCACTGATCAACGATGAGACTCCCTGAGACCGATCATAGCTAGTTTTACAACGCTGCCATGCATGGCGCACCACACGCGGATTCATCACGCCCCGCAACGGATTCATATGAAAGATATATGAGACGGCGGCCGGACCAGAGTTGTCGGCATCGCGATATGGCACCAAAGCAGTGCTGCCAAATGCACTTGGTTACGCGCGCAGAGGCCGGATTCGACGATTTTTACATACTACCGTACTTCGTGCGCCGCGCGCTCACCGGTTATCGACGTTGACAAATACGTCGCGGAGGGGACATGTTGAACAAATAGGCGCCGACCACCGCCAGCAATGTTCGGGTATCGTCTAGCGCTGCAGTGTTGCAACTCTATGTTTCCCGGGCCAGTCACGACCAAGCACGGCACATACAGCGACTGAACTTCACAGACTTGCAAATTCCGATCACCAGCTTTTTCAAAGCCGTGCTTGAATTCGAACGAGGCGCCGTGTCTGCAGTAATACCGGCCGCGACTTGTCAGCACCGCGCGACGCATGCAGCCGGATGGGTGCTGACGCGCTCAGGGATGTGCCAGAGACGCTCGAAGTAGCGAGCAACTTCCCGCCCATGTGACGACTGCTGCTGGGATCATCCGGGTCACGTGATCGCTGTCGTGGAGCGGCGTGACGCTGCAGGGATAGCAGTGAACCCAAAGAAGTTCAGCTTCGTGAAGTTCAGCGGTGAGTGCTACGGGCGTATCGTATCTGCCCAGGTATGTCGCACCTGCTCAGTGCGTCGTACCTGCGTAGGGTATGTGTAGCTTCCCAGGGTGTGTCGTACCTGCCCAGGTATGTATGTCGTAGCTTCGCAGGGTGTGTTGTACCCACCCAGGGTGTGCCACATCTGCTCAGGGTGTGTCATACCTTTTTAAAGTGTGTCGTACCTGTCTAGGGATGGGGGGGGGGGGCGTACCTACCTGCAGTGTGTAGTAGCTGCTCAGTGTGTGTTGTACCTGCCCAAAGTGTATCGTGCCTTTTTATGGTGTGTCGAACCTGCCCAGGGTGCGTTGTGTATGCTCCGGGATGTGTCGTACCTGCTCCGGGTGTGCCATACCTGCCCAGGGTGTGTCGTACCCGCCCGGGATGTGTCGTACCTGCTCAAGGTGTGCCATACCTGCCCAGGGTGTGTCGTATCTGCCCAGGGCAACGTCGCATAACGGACGAATGCAAAGTGAGTGCCATCGCAGGCTTCCCGACATCGCAAGACGTCACCTGTCTCTGATCTTACATATATGAAGTTAACTGACCAGTCTGGCATTGTTTTTTCAGCGAGCTGGCCCTGGCGGCACATCCGCTTCAAGATCTGAGGCTCCATGACATCTGGAGGTGGACTCCACAGCATGATGCGGCCTTCCAGGTCGTAAAAGTGGTGCTGATGGTGCCACCTGTCCCCGCGCCCTCTGGCGTGGCTCTGCCAACCATGCTCCAGGCGCACGCCTCAAACACTTGATGATGATGACGTTTATGTTTAGTGTGAGGGCGTGCTGACTGCTTGGCCCCAATGAATTACTCTTTGTTCAACAGTTAAATGATCACATAAGAGGACACGGATACGTCACATACATGACATAGAATCTGGCCTTGCCAAGAAACCGAAAAATATTGCCTTCCCGCATCACGCTTGACTCGCCGAAATGGCGCACACACTGCGAAGGAGGGAGGGTACGTTATATCAAGGCGTGTCGCGAGGTGCAGCGACCACCTCAGCGAAGGCGGCGCGGTTAGACTGCCACCACGTAGCAGGCATCGGTGGGTAGCGATGCATCCAGTATTCTGAGGCGGCGCAGCCTAGCTGCCTCCCCCCTCAACTCACGGAAGCTTGACGCCGATGATGCCAACCGAGGCTTAAGGCTCTCTGTTAGTAGTATGCGCGTTCTAGCTCACTTACCACTGCCTGTGCACAAACATTGCTACTGCTAGATACAGGTCTTTAGCAGGGGTCTCAGGACGAGAATGCAAGGTGCTTGAATGACACGCCTAGCTGCGACATCAACTAGCCCTTGGCCCGATAAGCCACGAGACTCGGTGTCCAGCGGTACACCATGTCCTTCCCACTTCGTGACAGCATAGTGAACAGGAATAAAATGTCCTGAACGATGGAATTTGATGGATACGAATTTTGCAACTCCATAAGACTACTAAGAAAGTTGGATAACATCGAATGCAGATCGTCAACAACCCTATGAAATACAACCCTCCCAAATGGCTGCTAGTTCAGAGGTGCAAACCGAGATGCAGTGATGGCGAAAGCCAAATACTGGGGACACTGTCCTGTACAAATGCGCATCCAGCACCAAAATCTATTATCGACCTATCTATCAATATCTTCATGATGATCCTGAAGATGCACTCTTCCAGTCAAAAAATGCGTAATGTGCCGCACCAAACACCCACATTCCTGTTGGGTGGTCGGGCAACTGCGCCAGTTTGCAGGAATATCTCAGGCCCAGACCCTTTCTCCTCGTGATTACAGGAGGCTCGAGGGATCGACAAGTCGGTCCGCCGTCGGAGAGTTCCTGGATGCCACTGTTGCAATACGGAGCGCAGCATGATGTGTCATGAGGCGACCGCCGTGCAAAAGAACTGTAATGTAGCCAGGGCAGTGTACTGGCACATCACACCATGGGACAGTAACACGCCCGAAGCGGTTATGACCAACCTGCTGCATCGCTGCAAATCCAGCGTGCGAAGAAAAGACGAATTGAGTACGGCAGCCCGTGAGGGAACGGAAACAGAGCTCGCGCAGTGCGGTGGGACCGGCTCGTATGAAGTGGGTGACGGCGTGTGGGTGCGACCGCCTGACGCACAGTGTAATAAGCCGTACGGAGAGAGTGTGGAGACACGAGTGACCTTGGAACAGGCGGTGGAACCAGACAGAGTTCCCTGTCCCCCGCTAGATCCGTGCTGGCGGAGAGCTCTCACGAGGGTGGGGACTCGGACACAGGTAGTGCTGGATCCATCATCACTAGATTTTCTGCTCAGGATGAGCTGGCAGATGAGGCGGAGCTGGATGGAGACGCCGGATGGTTTCCCACCGAGACGTTCTGAGGCGGAGCTGGACGGAGCCCCCGGATAGTTCCCCGCCAAGACGTTCTGAGGCGGAGCTGGACGGAGCCCCTGGATAGTTCCCCGCCAAGACGTTCTGAGGCGGAGCTGGACGGAACCCCCGGATGGTTCCCCACCAAGACGTTCTGAGGCGGAGCTGGACGGAGCCCCTGGATAGTTCCCCACCAAGACGTTCTGAGGCGGAGCTGGACGGAGCCCCTGGATAGTTCCCCGCCAAGACGTTCTGAGGCGGAGCTGGACGGAACCCCCGGATGGTTCCCCACCGAGACGTTCTGAGGCGGAGCTGGACGGAGCCCCTGGATAGTTCCCCGCCAAGACGTTCTGAGGCGGAGCTGGACGGAACCCCCGGATGGTTCCCCACCAAGACGTTCTGAGGCGAAGCTGGACGGAGCCCCTGGATAGTTCCCCGCCAAGACGTTCTGAGGCGGAAAGCTGGACGGAGCTGCCAGTTGGTTTCCCACCAAGACGTTCTGAGTCGGAAAGCTGGACGGAGCCGCCAGTTGGTTCCCCACCAAGACATTCGGCAAGAGTTCGGAAACCGCCTGGGTGCTTATGCGTGCAACTTTAAATGCATATGCTTTCATGGCATGGTGTATGAGCGTGCGCACGTATGCGCGTGCGTGCGCATGTGTCGGTGAATTGATGCGTTGGCTTACTTTGAAGTCAGAGGGGGTAGAACGTTACCTTAGCGCCATCTACGGGTGTAGTGAGAAGCATTCGTTGATATTTCTGTCGGGAGGAAGTGACGAGTGGTAAATCGAGCGAACGAGTGTGGCGGGGGGGGGGGGGGGGAGGGCGATAGTTTTTTAAAGTCATTCCACTACAAGCTCTAAAACCATACAATGCCTTAAGATAAAGCTAAACTAGTAAATACGCATGGTTACACACATCGCACCCTTCTGTAACATTCACCCAATCTCTCCGTGCCTAAACAACGTATGAGGGTTCTAATTTTTGGTCGCTGACTCAAGTCTAACCTCGGCCAGCGCAGTGACCTGCTATAAACTTTAAAATTTTCCCCCGTCTACAAAACGGATGCATTAAAGGCACCAAAGCTCTGTGTTACCATGCTCAACTTTTTTTCCTAAGCCCCGGAAACAAAAAGGGGAATGGACTTCTGCAACCCCCGGCGTTCCCGGCTCAGACCCTGCCTTCATTTGCAATAAAACTTTGCTATAACGAAAAAATTACCAAAGTTGTCATCCGAATTAACGCCCCAGCACAGAAATGGATAAACACAACATAATGTAATGAGGCTTTCATGTAAGGCACTTGTATACAGTATTTTCAAGGCTCACAATGAACAGAAAAGATACTCGAAATCGCATGCCCGTATCTATCTGGGCTCTACAGCTGCTGCAAAAACACGCCAGTGCAGGTGGTGGTGATACCTGATGGGCGTTAACGAGATCGTGCGAAAATAGCACCCGTGCTCGGGAAATGAAAGACTTTGCATTGTGGTACATATTCTGCAATTCAACATCAGTTTCACATTTCCCTTTAAAAGATGTCTCAATATCCACAAGTTGCAGGCACGTTGCGCGCTAATCACCTTCTAATCCTGTTTTAAATTCCAGACAGGGAAGAAAAAGACACTAAATGTGCTCGGCCAATGACGGGGAAATCCCAGAGCGTCCTTTTGCTGTCCTAATAGTATCGTACTTGTGTTCGCGGCAATGTTTAAAAATGGCACAGTGGCCCTTTAGCGAAAACATTTGTGCGTATAATATATTTCATCTCCTGCAAGAAGATTGTTAGGATAGGAGGGAACTATCCCCTGCTATTCGACGATGGAGGCGGACGCCCCCCCCCCCCCCCCCTTCCCTCGAAGGCGCTGCTCCCTGTCAGTGGTGACCGATGGCGAGCCTAAATCAGGCCTTTCCATTTTGGACTCTCCCAGAGCTGGGAAAGAGGTCCATAACTTTTTAATTTCCAAGCATGGCCCTGTAATCGAACAAGTGTCTGCCACGCTAAGCTAAGCGAACGGCAATCAGAGATCAGTGTTTGAAATGGGTGTCCCACACACAAGACTCTTGACGCTGCCAGACGGCAGAGGAAGATCGCAGATTGCAACGTAGTGGATGTCTCATCTCCTCAGCCATGAACAGAAACGGCGCCGCATCACCATCTCGCTCCCTCGCTTGGCTGGTTTTTGACGAGGGGGCTACAATTATCTGATGCGACAGTTTTCTAAATAATATCGTGGTCTGTGACATCTGCGTTCGCTCGTGGGAGCCAGAAAACGCAGGAGCACGGCGCGGAAGGGGCCCGGTTAACTCGCCCAACGGGATTGAGAAGCAAATGACACCTCTCCGCTTTCGACCGATTTGCTCAAAGTAACGCTTAATCCTCTGTGGAAGCTTGAATCCAAGTGGGATTTATGTCTCGATATCTCCAAACGACGTCGTAATGTTCGGAGCAGCTCTATGGGATCTGAGATGTGGCTGACCGCTCTGATCGTACCCACTCAGGAACTGACGCTGCAATTTTTTCTGGGGCGAGAGAGGCAGTGGTGAATGCTGGCGTACATGGTGCCATGCGCCAGCAGCGGCGAAGGCAGTGGTCTTGGAAATAACGCAAACTCGCAACGCTTTTACGAACTGAAAGGGATAGTCAAGAGGCTAAGAAGTGATAGGCCACGCGGAAATCATCGCCAGGTACACTCGAGTGGGCCAGAACGCCCACAGCATATTGTCTGATCAAAATAACAGTCAACTCATAAGAACACCCGCAATCAACTCCAATGCTCTTGTCACAGCTGCAAAGGAAATGCCTGTCTTGTAACATTCATCCGGCTCGTGACAGTGGTTTATTTGAACATTGAGCCACCGCAGCACATGCTCGCCATCCGGTCCTCTGTGCGCTTCATTTTCCGTCGCGTTCAGTTATCAAAACATAAATAAAACAACAAGGATTTACTAACCCCATAGCGGCTTTGCGGCTTTCAATGTTTGGACAGTTGTACGTTATTAACTTTGAATGTACCTGGAGTAAGAGTGTTCCACCTCTGGGGCACATTTCAAAAACATAACCTTGTTAAAACTTCAGGACCATTTACGTTTAATGAAAGCACTGAAAAGTGTCACTGCAGCACAATCGAAATATATTCAGGATATTGAATTTACCTATTGTCAAGTCCAACTCTACGTTGTCAACGCTTTGTAACAGCACTAGACTTCGTCCTTTCTTAGTAGCCCCAGAGTGCATCCCGAGTCCGGGACAACTGCAGCTATCGCAGTTGCTGTTATCATGACAACGCGCAGGATCTAGTGAGGGCCGTTCTCAGCTGTTACGGATTAGAGATACCACTTTTGAGCTGTTTAAACCCGCACATTACGGGCCTGCGGGCTTTAAAGTGGCGCTTCTACTGGTGTAAGTGACATCAGTGCAGATGTACGTTTGTGATTGGTACAGCGGGCGGCAAGGGCCAGTTACCGAGCAGCACTTCGGTTGAAGTTTGAGCCGGTGCGTCACTTCAGACCATGTAATACTTCGTTTCCCAAACCCAAA
The DNA here is from genome assembly GCF_011947565.3 of Pollicipes pollicipes. NCBI lineage: Eukaryota > Metazoa > Arthropoda > Thecostraca > Pollicipedomorpha > Pollicipedidae > Pollicipes > Pollicipes pollicipes. The sequence goes on along the minus strand of NW_023596461.1, from coordinate 11,388,117 downwards.
GTGCGCCTCGAAAAGAGCCACTGTGGTACACGCCATAGGAAAAATCAAAGCTATAATATAAGGTTTCATTGAACTCGCGGGATAACAGTCTCATGTTTGCATATCTTTTGATCTAAACGGGGGGTTACAGGCTTTCGTAGTATTCATCTTGCATTTCTGACAAATTAGTATGCTGCAAAACACACCCGTTTAAAAGAGGACGCAAATTACATTTATTGCCTTCATAATGGTGAGCAGGAAGTCCAGTGAGATTTCTCCGAAAGGAGCGGCTACTATAAATCAAACTTCTGAGATTTGCAGAAGGATTTCGAGAAAATCGGTATAAACAAACAAATCGGAGGCGTCTTTTCTAACAATAAGCGAAAAACACAAAAGGGTAGTCTACTCCCTTTAAAAGGGGTGCTCCACGTTTGCAGATATTAAGGCAAGCATCGGATATGATCAAATCAGCTCACTTATAACTAATGGTATACTTTTAAGTGAAAATAGCTACTTTAGAGAACACAATTTCCCTATTTAATAAACATGCTCCTCAATATGTCTGTTTGATTGCGTCATTGTACCCTGTACAATAATGCTTTATAGCCAGTAAGTGGCCGTTATATCTGGAATGCGTGCTCACGAACGCCAGATGTGAACGACTCGACTATCCTTCTATTTTTCTTAGCCTTGATCGCTGCATGGGCAGTGGAATGACAGGATCTGAATGACGCTATTATGGCACCATGGACACCTGGATGACCTAGAAATAGTTGCACAAAATAGTCTGCACACCTTCGCGGGCGTATGGCTCAGAAACTTGAGAAATATAGTTCTAAATGAGGGCAGGGCTGTGGACTGCATCGGTTGTTCTCCAAGACAGCTATTTCAGTTCAAAATCTCATGCTAATGTGGAGCACACTCTTTAAACGACGCCGTGTTTGATGGAATCGTGCGCATATATGCCTTATTAAAAACATCAGTCCTGCAGGGTAGCCATTTGTACATTCACGCCATAAAAGGTCTTTAGTTGTATTTTTATTGTTGCAGTTGAATCATTCTTATATTGCTACACTATTCAGCGGTACACAGCTGTTTGCGGGAGAAGACGCACAGTACTAAGCCACTGCTTGTTCTGGACATTGTGTGGGATACGCCCTGCGTGTGCTAGCTGTACTCGCTGGGTAGCTCGCAATTCTTGACATCGGTGCATATTATGTACACCATTGTACGCACTCCATTGTACAGCTTATGAACATTGATGTCATGAGGCATTGTTTTTCTATATACGGCTGTATTTAGAGGCGAGCAACTGTGTGAACTGCATGACGAAGTGCTTTGTTTAGATATACACTTATTCGACGCCAAAGCAGAATTGAATCTTAGTAATATTTCCAGTAGAGCAGAAAGCCGTTAGATCTACGCGATGCCACGAATGTTTTACAAACAATGCGATTTCATGACTCCGGTCTATATCGTTATCAGCGAATTCAGTATACTCCGGCTTAGAAGATCTCAAACGTTGGGCTGGAGTAGAATCTCGGTAACATATGATTGCATTTTTTCCCGCGCAGTTTCATGAAAGCTCTAGTTGTGGCATGATAATGTGACGGGTATGAAATCCATGCTATGGATGCACGAATTTTGAATTTGTAGCCCATTTAAGCAATATTCTCGGATATTTCATAGATAGACAGCGATGCATCTTATAAGGAGTCCAATATCTCGACCAGACACGCGCATGCCCTGATACCCTGGGGCTCATAATATGATAGACGCGCAAATGAGGACTGACGATTCGTAACATTTTGAGGTTCAAATCTTGTGGTAGATGGGCTGCAGTTCCATATTTGAATAAAAATTCTAGAGAGTCGAATCTTTGGATGGGAGTGCCGAACTAATGCAATTCAGAATCACATTACTTGCCATGGTTTGTTTATATGAAGGAGATGTGACCCGAGATCGCATTAATATAGCTAATCACCTGTTCAAACTACTACTTTTAGAATTGCCATGAGTTCTCAGGGTTCGAACCCTGATTTCCATGGCTCGATTCATCGTTTTTGGAGCTCGAGGATTCACATAATTTTATCTATTCGTATCTGTTCAAATACCGCGAATCCGAATCCTCAGCTGCAGTGCAGATGGGACGCGCACTTCTCTTTACTGATAGTGTTTTAGCATCCTGCTCTCCCGCGTGCCCATCCTTGATGTTCTGGTTTACGTACATGTTAAACGCACTTGCATCTGATCCTAACATCCCTGCTCTATCGCCCACCATTGCTACGTTTCATGGAATCCGTTCAAAGTCTGCGTTCAGTGACATTTCCTGCACCAGGCTTCAGCGGACTGTGCGTCTTTAATCGGGATGTGCTGTCCGGGAGTCTTATCGGCCGTAACACGTGACACCGGATGTGGTGCGGCGCGGCCGGCTGCGTCGGTAAAAAGACGGAATTCTGATAGCCTTCTGCAGGCTTGGGTCTGAGTTCGTGGCGTGCACCCCGAGTGCGGGTCTTGGCACCTGGAGTCCGCATCCCGAGTCCACACTTGGGACATGGCCTGAGTCAGAACTCGTGACTTGTCACTGGCGGCTCATGACTCCACGTCTGAGTCCGCATCCTGGGTGATTGAGTCCGAGTACCTCTCACGTAAGTTTGACCACGTGTTTGGCAGGGATGCTTTTCAGATCCGCGTTTAGGATAAGCATAGATTGTTGCAAAGACCGTGACTTTACCACCTCAATAAAGCACTTGCATTGTAACGGATCATTTTTGCTGAAAATGTTTTAAGCCTGGCTCAAGGTTGTCTGTTCATTAAGTGTGTACGAAGTTGCAACATGCCCTACGCGTTCATATGCCATCTTTATTTTGCCAGGGGCTTTCCCTTTCCGCGGTAGCATTCTGCGAAGTTCGTTTTGACCTCATCGCGGCCCACATGGGGACTAGTGCCCTCTGGCGGTGCGTTTCGCATGACAACGTTTTAGTCCACAGCGTCGCGGCCGGCGACCACATGCTTAAGTAGAAACATTACAGCTGCGTGGGCTTTACTGGGTGCGAAAACTGTTTCCGGAGGAAGAACGTTGAACTCGAAAATGAATTTGATGAAATAAATTGAGAATGTGCTTTGGTGAGCCCGGTATCGATATCGTACTGCGCAATGGCGTTCACCGCAGTTTTGGTTTCACTCTGATTCCCCTCGACAACTCTCAACGAGACGTCGTCGATGATCCACGTGAGCGCAGTTTTGCTATGAGAAGCCATGCCAGACCCTCTAGCAACTGAGTTTTTGCGATGACGCAAGTTCGACTCGTTTAGTCCTAGTCCATCAGTTTCTGCGGCATCGCACTAGACCCAGGTAGCTTAACATTCTATTTACAGGAGACGACATCGTTAAGTTAGAAATGGTAACAGAATCGACCACTTTATTATATTACCCTAGCACTATACAATGTTCATTTGACGTCGTCCAGCCAACCCAGCACTGAAATGATCATCGAATTGTAGGAACACGTCCACAGTGCTTACAAAACTAGTGACCAATACTTGATATTACACTACTCATCTCAAAGTACCCAACCAATCTCAATGGAAGCTGACCGAAATCAACGGAAATGAATCTGAACCCGGTGCAGTGCAATGCGACGAGCAAGGTAACATTAGGCTGGTTCTTAGGTTTGGTATGTCAGTTTTAGGTTGTGAACTACTTGTGAATGACCCCTTTTATGTTACATTACACGTGCAAATAAATTGCGGAAGCATTTCTAGGATTGCGGCATATTACGAACGCCAAATGAGGTGAGAGACATTTAAAGCGTCTGAAGTTAAGTATGAACGTCCTTTTCTGGCGTTGCAGTCGCCGTAAGTTGCATCCCATCGAATCAGAAAGGTGGCATCATGGCTCATTCTTCACGTCCTTTTTACCGGCGTAGGCCTTTGACCGGCGTTGAAGAGCGGTGGGACCGATCACTGTATTGGCTCCAGCGAGGCCGACCGTTGGCCCGGCCCTGGTAAAGCTGGGCGCTGTGCTGGCTCCGGAGTAGCCGACCGCTGCCCTGGCTCTGGTGAAACTGGGCGCTGTGCTGGCCCCGGTGAGGCCGACCACTGGCCGGGCTCTGGTGAAGCTGGGCGCTGTGCTGGCTCCGGTGAGGCCGACCGCTGCCCCGGCTCTGGTGAAGCTGGGCGCTATGCTGGCCCCGGTGAAGCCGACCGCTGCCCGAATCTGGTGGAGCTGGGCGCTGTGCTGGCCCCGGTGTGGCCGACCGCTGCCCTGACTCTGGTGACGCTGGGCGATGTGCTGGCTCCGGTGAGGCCGATCACTGGCCGGGCTCTGGTGGAGCTGGGCGCTGTGCTGGCTTCAGTCCATCAGGCTCCCGCGCTGTCTCTAGTGGGGCTGGCCGCTGGGCGTGGTCAGGCGACCCCCGTTCCCAAGCTATTTGTTGAGATTTAGTCCAAACCTGTTGATTTAGTGGATTTTTGTTTAAATTAGCGCCCTCGCTAGTCAGTGCTTGTTTCGTGAGCGCTGATCCCACCACCCAATCATGATGCTCGGGGCAGCGCAAGATTTTGCGGCGAAAGCTTAACATGCCCAATATTCGACACGGTCCGTCCTGTCCTCGGACGCTCCGTGACCTTTAGCGCGGCTGCTGTCACCGGCCGCGTGCCACACCAGTCAAGGCAACCCTTGTAAGGCCAGTCACCACGTTTTCTTGAGCGGTGCTGGCCGTCAGGCTGGTTGTGGCGAGACGGACCGCTCCGCTGGTGCTGTTGAGAACTGTCGTCATGCTGTAGCTCTGCTGGGACCTGCCGCTTGCGCTGACGTTGGAGAGACGGGATGTCGCGCTGGTGCTGGTGAGCCCCGACCGCCGTGCTGGCTTCCGCTGACCGGCCACTCACGGGGCTCGGGTGGGCCTCCTTACTTTCTGATCTCTGCTTTCAGAAGGAGCAGACTCAGGTCAGGTCATTAGCAGGTGAGATCCTAATCTGCCTAATAAACAACCTGTACCATCTGGACGTCTATCCATCCCGATGATGACAAGATGGCAAGAGAGGCGATGGCTCAGTTGGCAAGAGCGCCTGCCTTTCGATCCACCCAACCGTGGGGGGGGGGGGGGGATCGAGCCAATTAGGCGCTTGCCAATTACCACCGACTGGGATGGCCTGCGGCCGGTGACGGTGCCGCGGCCTCGGCCGCGCTGAAGGTCAGGTGGACGTCAGAGGGCTGGACGGATCGTGCCGATTATTGCGTACGCTAAACTTTCGCCACTAGGTTCTGTCGTTGACCTGGAATTTTACAGTCGGATGGTAGGTGTCAAGGCACAAGCGACATGCACTGCTTGGAGTAAAATTTCATCCAAGAAATCCATCCATTGAAAAGGTTCGGACTTAAGCTTGAACATAAAAACCCCAAAGGATGCAAAGCGCGTTCCGCCGCGTATAATATATTCTAGTATTGGGTGGTATCATGGCGCTGCGATGGTTGTTGGCGCGAGCTGGACCTATTTTCATCCATGTTCTTTATTTTTTTTCTGCGAAGAGAACATTTTACGTTTCCCATGGCCATTGAGTGAGGAGGCAGGTGTTTAGTTTTGCGAAATTGGTTAGGGAGGAAGATGTCGAGCCAGATGGAAGTCACTAACCCCCCCCCCCCCTTGTCACTCGAAGCTCAATTTCCTCCAGAGGTCCAGATCCAGGCATCTATTCTGACGATATTCACCTCGCGCTTGTACCTGAGTCATGGCAGCGCTGGGCCTTCCCGCTACATCCACGAGCATTAGTCATAAGCCCCAGCGACGCTCATGAAAGACCGAAAGTGCTGAGCGGCACAGTTTTTTCCCCAAGCGCGATCTGTTGGTCAATTACTTCCCGGCACGCACGGAAGGAGAAACGGGAGCCGGGAGAGCGGATGTCACCGGTGTAACGCTGACATCGCACAGCCACCTGCCGTCTCCGCGCCAGTGCCGGCCGAGCGCTGAGGGCGCGCACGCCGCGCGCTTTCGCCGCGGGCGGGATTACGGCACGTCACCCGCTTCGCTGTCAGTGCAGATCATCTGCCTCGAAGATCCCGCGAGCGACAGATCGCGTGCAGGCGACTGGGACGTGGCGTGAAACCATGTACCGAACGCTGTCTGTCAGCGGACAAAAAGAGTAATTTTGTCTAGCTGTTGCTGCTACAATGACATCATCATCACCTGTTCTGCGTCCAACTTGATGACACAAACCTGGCCCAAGCAGCTCAAACGTTATCGTTACAACAGAAACGCACAGTTAAATCCCCAGGATTTGATTTGCCAGCGTGATCTTGTCCAACTGCGTCGAGATTATTACTACCTCCCGTAGCATAATAATCCAGATGACTTTCGCATTGGTTGGCTGCTCGCGGATCTGCACAGGAACTCGTGAGCAGGTCATAATGTGTCAGCATGACATGGTGAGAGCTCCTCGAGACGATTAGTTCGGCCACAATACGGTCGACGGCTCATCACGGATGACTTAGGCGGCGAGGTGGGGCAGCAAGGACCTCTTGCGGACCCGGTACGCGCAGAAGGCCCTGGGAGCGGGGAAGAGCCCTTAAAGCCCCTGGGAAAGGTACCAGCCCAGGAACATATCACGGAAACCCGGTCGGCGATGCTGCACAAGGTGATGTCTCCAGCTTCGAGGCGGCTGTCCTCGGAACAGCCGGGGTCTTCGGGACATTCGGTGTCCAAAGACGGCAGGTTTTCAGACGCGTTGAAAGGGCTAAGGGCAGCAGGCGGGGATACGAAGGACGTTCGGCGCAATGTGCGATGCCGTCAGCATTCTTTGCGCCAATCCAGCGTCACATCATCGCATGCTTCGACGCAAGGCGCAATCTCTTTGGTCACATATTTTTGATGCCGCTGAAGTGGAGCAGACACACGACCGCACAAAAGACGCACGCACCGACGCTCTTTTGTCATGCCAATGAAGAACGCTTGCAAACGTCATATGCCACGTCCTGTAATATAACATTTTGTACTTGCAAACGTGGGCGCCAAATCCCCTGCGGCACGTCCCGTTACAAGGGCTGAGCCGGCCGAAACATCGTCTTACGGCCCATCGCGTGGGAGGGGGGAGTAGGGGAACAGCCCAAGAGCCCATACTCGTGTTCCCTGGCGATCCATGAACGAATGTACGGTGGCTCGCGCCGCGTTCTCTTTAAAAAAAAAATACTTG
>NW_023596461.1:11330529-11380876 GCF_011947565.3 Pollicipes pollicipes | reverse complement strand
GGTAGCTATTACTGAATCTTGGATTATTACGCAGCTTTTTGGGAAAAGTTAACATGAATATGAATTACATGGTTAGAATGTGTTTACTATTCATAGAAAAGGGGAAAAGGGATGTGGGATATTAGTATATGTTAGGCAGGACATGAATGTGAAACTGTGGACAGTATGAAGAATGGCGATAGTGAAGGATCCCTCTGGGTATATTTGGTTGTGTCGGACAACGAAGTAGGCATTGGAGCTTTCTATAGTCCTCCGATTAGCTGTCAGAATCTGGGTATAGAAATATGTGAAGAAACTGGTCGAGATGTGAATGAGAAATATGTAGTTCTGGGAGATGTAGTTAGATGTAGAGATGTAGTTCAGCACCCCAGGCTTGAGTGCAGATTTTGGTTAATTTTCAAGGAGTCACAAAAACATCTTTCCCTGTTTTGAGGAAAACTTTCGTAAGAAGGTGGTATGCGAACCCACGAAGAGAGATGATGTTTTGAATCTTATTAAGACTAATGCGAAAAGGTTGGCAGGTGCTTTAACAGTAGGTGAGACACTAGGAAATAGTGACCATAATGTTGTAAGCTTCCATTGTGTCTAGGCTTTTCACGTAAGGCTAATCGTACTCTTATTCCAAACTTTGTTAGGGGTAAATTTGAAGATCTCACAGCCTTTTCTTGCTATTGTCCAGTGTGAAGATACTCTAACTGGTCTCAGTACACATCGGATGGGGAAAGTGTCCGAGGACAGTTTAGAAGAAGGGCAGAAAAGACACATTCCCTTCAGCAAAATGCGAGGAAATGGTTCCAGGAAACCTCATGACTGACATAGATAGTGAGCAATTTCATGGCGGTGAATGAGGCATATCATAGGCAAAAGGTACAGAACACAAAAACCAACAAGGCAGTGTGTGTGATTGCGACAAAAAAGCTGAAGCAGGAAATCAGGGCAGCTTAAAGATTATGAGAAATACTGCTGTATTATATATTATATATATATATATATATATATATATATATATATATATATAGTGAATACTGTAAATAAAAAATAAATACAATATATATTGTATTGGAAATGCTGAGAAATACACACACTTGCTCTGGCGACGTCAATAATTATTTAAGCTTCTACAAATTCCAATCTAACGGATTCTCTGTCGGCCCCTTCAAGGAAGATGGAATTTCTTAAGTAGAGAACAGGAACATTGTAGATGCTATTAGTATACATTTTTTCCAGGTTTTTTTCCAAAAGCAGTTTTAGACTTAACGCCGACCGATGGTGTCGTAAGAGACAGCTGAAGGAAATCGAAATTAATAAGGCGGCCGGACCTGACCAGGTGCATGGTAAAGTGTTGAATAAATGCATGGGTACTTCAGCTAATCCCTTTATGTTAATATTTGGTGGATCGTCAAGCTTCTCAGAAGTACTCGAAGACTGGCGCAATGCCATCGCGGTGCGGATTTCTAAGAAGGGAACCAACAAAAGTGTCAGCGATTACAGACTTATCAGTTTAACCCCATTAGTAAGATCTTAGAGAAGTTCATTAAGGTAGCGCCGTAAGTGCCTTAATGAAGCGCCGAACCCCACCCCGTGCTGTAACCCCTCTACGGGGGTATGCGCTGGGCACTCGGTCGGGTCCCCCCCCCCTCCCTTTCCCCCAGGGGCCTCTCGGCCCACTCGTGGATGACGCAATCTGCCTATCTTGGAAAAGTGGGGCGTCGCCGGGAAACAGGATAAAGCAAGAAGAATGATTAGAGGATCGGATGGCAAATACGGCTGGCTGTTTGGATTAGAGCCCTTTCGACTAGAGATGACCATTTCAGGGATGGGATGAGGGAGAAAGGATAACGGTGGAGCAGGACTACAGGAGCCTGGGGGGGGGGGGGGGGGCAACCGCCGAGCCTTGACCCGCGCAGTGACCCATCGGGCTATGCGCTGGGTGCCCGGTCGGTACCTCCTTCCAGGCCCAGTCGGCCCAGCTCTCGGCCCAGTCGTGGCTGCCGCACACAGCAGCACCGGACCAGCGAGGCGTCGCGAGGATTTAGAATGCAACGAGAAAAGAGGATAAGAGCTTCGGAATGCCAATACCAGTTACGTTTTGTGCTGCATGATGCAAGAAGTTATACATTCTCCTCATTTTTCCGGAAATAAGACTTGTAACAGAATGCCTTAAAAATTGCACTATAACCCAGTGTGTAAATACAAGCAAGCACCTCAAACTCACGGATAGATATGCAAGGACAACGAGGAAGGACCAAAACACGAGCACCAAACGATATTTGGCTCAGCACACATCCAGCACCGCCGCGGCTACCTCTCGGGAAATTGACGTACTGCAGTTGAGTGTTGTGATAGAAACCTTCCATGACGCAATCAGACAATGACGTATTGTGAAGCATGTTCACTAAATAGAGAAATTGTGCTGCATAAAGCAGTCTTTTCCACTCACGAGCATGCCAACTGTTATTAAGTGAGATTATTTCGTCATAGCTGATGCTTGCTAAGTGATCTTTAAATGTGGGGGCTCCCCTGCATTTATTTCAAGTGGGGGGGGGGGGGGGGAAGGCAGTTGCTGTCGGTAGCCGCCTACAGCAGGACCACACGGGGCTAAGAGGGGGAGGGGGGCTTCACTGCGCCCCTGTCGCGCCGTCTCCCCAAATACGATAGGGGACTCGATAGGAGGGTTCTTTGCGGCTCATGCAGCTTGAACAAAAATGGTCATACCGAATGAGATGAGCCCTGAAACCTGTCTCTGTCAGAAAAGCTGCCTGCTGGACGCCCGCCTACTGCGGTGTCGCTCTGGCCACAGAAGAGCCTTCTGGCTTTTGGTGTATCTGTCTGGGCGCTCTCAGGACTCCACAGGCCGCTAAGAGCCCCTTTAGGTGTTCAGAGGTGCATTAGGTTTGCATACTCAAGACTCTCGGATCCCCAGGGATCCATATGAGACGTACTGAGCATCCAGTGTTAGTGCTGTCTGAGCTATGATACTATGTGATCTTACATTCTGTGAAAGAAACTTTTGGGGCTCATTTCACGCAATGTGACCGCTTCTCGTTCACGCCGCGTGAGCCGAAAGCAACCTTTCTGTCAGGGCCCCAGAGTGCTAGGCTCCGTTTCCTCCATCGCTGCCACCACCACGGGATTTACACTCGTGACTGCACGGGTCTGCTGAGGCGAGTTACCGGATATCAGGAAACAGGATATCGGAGGCACAGCCAAGCCCCCGCATTTGTTTCGCCACAGGCGGCTCCTAACAGAAAGTGAAGATTGGTGTGACGCCTACGATCACCGAGCTACCTGCCTCGCTCCCCACCTCCCCACCTCCCTTAATTAGATGCTGGCTGGCGGCCTCGTCCTTGCAGCATGGTCGTAATCATATTGATAGTTATATATTGAACAGCTTCATTCTTGACGTTTGTACATGCAGCGTGCAGTTGGTATTATTTTTCATCGTTCATTCGCAACGGCATTTCGCGAAATATCTTCATACTCATTTACGCCTTGATTTTTGCGGTTTTTCCTCTAGCCGTGGCCTTTTGGGGTTACTAAACAAAATACGCACTTGGAGGCTAATGAGGGCAAAATGTCAAAACACACTGAACATGTAATTTCCCCGTAAGTGTCGCATACCTTTCCATTACAGATGAGGGCGGGTGGGATCCCTGACTGAACACGAAACGTTATCCCTGGCCTGGTGCTCACTAAGGCGCGATATTACTTCCACTGCAATGACTTATATAAGGCTCTAGGGTTACACGAAAAAACTGTCACTCCAAAAAGCTACACCACCAAAAAACTACACCTAGCAGGAGTGTACCTTTCTAGATATACACGCCTTTGCATGCAACGGCAAGTATAAGCAGTAAAATTATTGTTGCGTATACGTAAAGACTGCATAAATTTTCCCAGCAAAAGTAATGACAGATATGCATTTTAAGCAAAGTTTTATCGTGCAACACCAATGTAGCGTTTCAGGCTTGTAGTAGAAGCAATGTCATGTATAAGAAACGGCTATATATGTTTTTACAGCACAAAGTTTGTCGCGTAGCATTGATGTGTGTAAATATTGGCGCTAGAAGAAATGTCGTAGCAGCCTTGTCTGTAGGAGTTTTTGCTATAGAACTTCCGTGCAACCATCTCAGTAGTAAGATTTCCTCTCTCCTTTTAACACACGCATCGTGTGCACCGGCCATCTGGACGTTTATAATATAGATATCACGGCATCGCGTGGCCAACTGCCAGCACTCCTTCACGCGTGCTGCGTGAAAGAGTGCTGGCAGTGCTAGATAGTTGAAACGGGAATCTGTGCTATCGGATGCATCAGTAGTTTCCTCATGGCTGCGATCGTTATTGTTTTTGCGGGCAGGTTGTTAGTTTCATTTGTTTCCTAGCATGCTAACGTTCAGGCCATATATACATACACCCCAGTATGCCAACTACCTTGACTCTTCATATCTCTGGAACGGCAGCGCAACTGGCGAAGGTACCATTGGGCGTGATAAGAAATTGTAGGCTCCGCCTACAATTTCTTATCACGCCCAATGGACCAGTTTGCCTGCTTGTTCCAGTGAGCTGTGAACTGTTTGAACATTCCTGAATGAAATGAAGCCTCTGGTGTTATTTCAGACTGGTTGTAAACAAACAGTCCAAATCCCATGTTAGCTGTTAGTCATTATGAACTAAGTTGAACTGACATTTCCGGATAAGCATCAATGCCATCAAAATTTACTGATGCTGGAAGTGTCATCTGTAACCTCTCCTCGGATATAGATTGTCTCAGCGTCCCAGAGGCTACGGACGAACTGATGAAGAGAAGCGTCGATGCTGACGGCTCTAAAGACACACTCCCGAACCGGTCGCTTGCTGCTCTTAGGGAGGAACACAAGGATCCTGAAGTTTTCAGGAAACATCAGGAGGTCTTAACTGGTCTTGTTGCCTCTTAACAGGTAACTTAACTTAACAGACCTCTTAACAGGAGGTCTTGTTGCCTCAGGGTGCTAGAGAGGTTGCTGCTGTCAGTGTTTCAGATGTTCAGACTCAGGCTTCAGGATTACACATCCAGCAGAAGCGCACATCCAGTGGCCGTTAATCTAGAAGATGGTGCCTTCCAGATTGGGCAGTAATGTTCCCATGCTGTTTCCATGTCTTCAGTATTATATACCTCCGGTGCCAGCCGAGTAGAGAAAGCGCTGGAGCAGACGAGAACGCTGTGGCTGTAGACCAAAATAATATGACCGAAAAAAAGAAGAATTCAAAGCAAGAAATTGTTGATAAAAATCATTTTGTCCTCCAGAACAGACAGATGGAAGTCAGCGCTCAGTTCGCTGAATTAGAGGCGAGGTATTACGACCCTGAAATGATTCAGGCTGGGTTGGATGAAGAGAAGGCTCTCTTAGCTGTTAGCCGACCCGTTCCACCCTTGACCCGTTGCAGGTGCTGCCACCTATAAATCCCCAGCTTTTCCTCGTCCAAAACCTTCAGAGGTGCTGCCAGCTATCAAGAGCCAGCATGTGCTCGAATTGCTTAGCTCGTTTTTGCGCAAGTTTCGTAGCCCTTATTTGGAGAGACTTCTTCAGCATCGGGCGGACCTTTCAAAGACAATGCTTTGGCATGATGGGACGAATCTTTTGCCAAGATCTGAGATTCCAAGGATTGGTGGCGACATCACCACGGTCACTTGTCCAGAATGATTTTGGTGCAACGATTGGGAACACAACTCAGATCCTGAAAAGCTCCATCTTCCGGAGCAGCCGACCTCGGGCGATCCTCGTGGGCTCGTGAGCAGCTGGCGGTGATGGGGACGGCGGACGGCTGCGTGTCTGAGGATGGGACGGGTTTTTACCACCCCTGTACATGCCCGATTGAATCCCTGCGCCAGCTGTCGACACTCATTAGTCATCCTGATCTTCACCTCCATCTGCCTCTTTGTGTACCTATTCCCTCATAGTTTTCACTTCATCTACTTCATTGATATTTTGTGCGCGGCTATGGAAGTCAAAAGTCTTACTAAAGGGTTAGCGGTATACATAAAGTGTGCAGATAAGTTGGCAGGTAAATCATCAGAACATATCCATAACATGCGGATTCATCAATCTCCAGATCCATTAATATGCGAATACGCGGAAAGTTTCATCAATCATCGGACAGTTGGAATACATTGCTGGTTGTATAAGACAATATATTACTCCACTGGTGCATTTCCCTGACATAGGGAGCAGCTTCGGGCTGCTTACTGCCCTGCCCCCCCCCCCCCCCCCCCCCCCCGCCTGCTTCAGGCAGGCACCCGGCATACCAGTGTAGTAAACTAGGATCTTAGCAATTTAACATTGGTGTCGACTTCTTAGAATGATGGGAGGGAGGCCAGTTTCGAGGACGTCGTCAAAAAAGAAAAGGTCGAAAAACCCTCAGATTTCGTGCTTTATGTTTTTTATCCATCATATATATATATATATATATATATATATATATATATATATATATATATATATATATGTATTATATATATATATATATATATATATATATATATATAAATATATATATATATATGTGTGTGTGTGTGTGTGTGTGTGTGTGTGTGTGTGTGTGTGTACGCATACATGTCGGCATATGTTAGCAGAACATTTGCTTTCATGCATATTTGATTAAAAATAAACAGCCGACTCAGCACTGACGAACTTTCTCATGCGTCGTTCGAGTTTCCGCGCTTTCGACTTGGCAGTATCGTTAAGATCACAGATAGTTCGTGCAAAATCACTCATATATTCGTCAGTCTGTACATAATTGCGCTTCGAGATCTTTTCTCATCGTGGGAAAAGTACAAATGGCACAAGGCATGGAAACTCGAACGACGCATAAAAATGCTCGCCAATACTGGGTAAGCGGATCTTTTTAATTACATATGCATATATATATATATATATATATATATATATATATATACATATATATATATACATATATATATATATATATATATATACACATCTTTTTGAAGTCCATATGCGTAGGCATGGCCAATCGCGCATGGAAGCCTTGCAGACTGTGTCACTTTCTTATAAAGGTACCTGCTTTGTAAAGCTGAAGGGGTGCAGTTCCAGCTGTGTCTCGAACGCTGAAAAATGAACTGGTAAATGATTTATTACCATCATCTACCTAAGTAATTTGTTGTGTATTTATTTGTTACCTTACAAGAATAAAGTGTCCAGTGGCCACAATATATGTGGCTTTCACAGCCCACTAATACGCAGGTTCTCGACTCGCCAGAATTTCATCGATAAAGTATACGCATTTTCGTTGAATGTTTATGTTAGAAAATTCCTGATACTCATTGCTGATGTTAATTTCATGCATTATTTAAGAACATGATCTTTAACTTTTTCCAAATACGCTTAGGCACACTCCCTCCTGTTGAGGGTCTATTTTCCCCGCTCTTTTCAATAAACACGAATTGCGAGCCAGCTATACACCTGGGAAACACTGTTCCAATCTGTTGTACCTCTCAAGGGAAAACGTCCCCCACTTGTTTCACTTCAAGAGTTTGAAAAATAAAACACCCCTCATACCAATGTCATGCGCGACGCAGGTTGATTGTAACGGAGTTGCCAGTTGGGCTGGCTCCTCAGTTACCACGCGATTATCCTGACGTCCGCATGTTCGGTGTCCCATGACCTTACCCACGCAGGGGCGCAGCCGGAGTCTTGGTTATTTTTTTGGGGTGGGGGACACAGGATTACTATGACCCTCCACCCCCCTGATAGAAGTCCCCCATCTGAAAAAGAAGTCACCGGATATGGCCACCCTGATTTCGAGGCGAGCCCCGCCCTTCCTGAAAGCCAGGGGGCGCCGATAAATACAGTTCTGTTTGTGTTTTGAAGCCAATAAGCTAAAGGAAACAAGCGTTAAATCATTGCATCCAATAAACCATCAGTGTCATTTACTTCGCCATTTTGCTATGGGCTCTTTTTAAGCCTACAGCGCTCAGGTTCTGTCCCGGAATTCCTCTGGGTCGCGCAGGGATATCGTGAACGCAGATCTTAGATCGAAGTAGGGTCGTAAATTGGCATTCACATCAGCCTGCTTTGGTCTCAGAATGATCACCTTTGTTCAAAATCGACCAGTCAAAGGATCACATAACACAGCTTTGACCATGCACGCTCGCAAGTCATGCAACAGGAATCCCAACGCCTGGCGCTGCAGTCTCCGCAGGTTTCGCGGCGTCGACCCTGTGTCTCACACCAAGCATTGTCTTATTAGCCTATGTTTCACCTGTACAATCTTTAGAGCTATGTTAGAATGGGATAAGCATAACAGCACCGCGAACCGGTACTAGAATTTGATGGTAGGACAAGCATAGGCGTAGGAACGTTTCAAAAAGTGGGGGGGGGGGGGGGCCAAGCTCAGGGTGTACTTCAGGAACTTTTTCTGGAAAGCGAGCCCGATGACCGGGGGAGGGGGTAGAGATGGAGATTGTTATCGCTTTTTATTCAAATGTCATGGCTGCTATGCTAGCTATGCATCTAGAGCTGTTTATCACTGATGCACAGTCTGGCCTATTCGACACATCTGTTATTTGGCGAAAAAGGCTATCCAGCTTCCCTAGATTACTCGTCTATATTAACATTGTCTTTCATGGGGAAACGAAATTCGTCTTGAGATGCACAACAGAGCGGGTAGGTATTTTGGGTCATTAAGAAAGCATTTGCGTCCACAGTGTAGATGCTAACATACGGCATGGATATAGGCTGGTGAGAATTCTGAAAGTGGATCGATGGCTTACAATGCGCCAGGTTTTTCATGCACCTCCATTTTGCTGGCTGCTTTTCAAGAAATAGGACTTGTCGCAGCATTTTAGGCGAAAAAAGAAATTCGGGAGCTTGAAACTTCTAGAGACAATGTGACAAAATCCATAAACCTGGAGATTCTCTTTTAAGAATCAAGCCACGTAATAAGGCTCATCTGTCATATGTTCCTTATCTGGGGCCTGCCCCTGTCCGCCGTCGGTGGCCACTGCCCTGGCCCGGATGTCTCCCGCATGACTGACTGCGAGCTGATTGTGTGGCTACTTTTTTGCATACTTTTGGATCAGCGTTACCTCTATATGGTGTATGAAACATGTGTTGGATACCTGCAACAATATTTTTTTCCCGAATTATCTTCCCTTATACCACACCATCGCAGAAAAATAGCTTCCGGGAAGCTGTCTGCCTTAGGTATGGATTGGCCCAACGGACACTTCATTGCCCATCATGCAACATACGCGACTTGATCTACTTTTGTGTGTAAGCAGGGGCGTAACCAGAGCCTTGCCAAGGGGGAACACAGGGTTGACAAAAGCCCGTCTTGTGGTGACCCCCCCCCCCCCCGCCCGAAATCGCCTGATATGGCTTACTTGTTTACAAGTGACACGGTTTTCTTCGTGCTATTGTTACTTTTACCTTGTAACCAGAACAGAAGCCAGGTGCTACCGTGAGCTCAATTCTGATTGCATTTTGAGGTCAATAAGCTACAGAAATCAGGCGTTGAACGACTGCATGGAAGAAATTACCGGCGCTCTTAATTTATCATGGTTAGCTGACTCCTTCTAAACTGATATAATCTAGAAGCTTTGTCAATTCTTATCTGGGTTCTACAGACATTGAGGGCATCGCGAAGGTAGATTGTAGATCGATATGTTTGATCCAAATTTGAAGACGAAAATTTGATTGCAAATCGAATGGTCAACAATGTGTATTAACATGGCCAAGCCATGTTTGTCTGAAAATGTTTACCATTCAGTCAGAATACATTAGTGATGCAATACACGTAACGCGTTTTTTTAACATGCCCGTTCGCAAATCTTAGCAACAGACCTCGACACCGGGCGTTGCAGTCTCCATAGTCCGCGAAGTTTTAGTCCAGTAGCAAACATTTAGCCATGGCCCACCGGTGGACGAAAATGATGACGTTTTGAAATTATAACCTTTAAACACTTAAATCACGTAGTTATACAAGCTATGCCGCGTAATTTTGAGCATGCGCACTCGAAAATTTTAGAAACACAAACCTCTTCTCCAGGCGTTGCAGTCTCCGTAGGCCGCGCAGCGTTGGCCTAGCAGCTAATATTAAGTTGTGGCCAACGAGTGGACGAAAATGATGACGTTTCTGAGAAAGTATCCTTGGACGCTTCATGACATCAGATCTTGTATTTAGAAGGCAGTCTGAAGGCATATTTCACGCGTGTAATTTTTAGATTGACGAAACAACGGATTGGCCCGTAAAGCACCGCGAAATGGGGCTGGAATCTGGTGATTGAGCTGGAAGGGTGGAGGTAAAATTTACATGTTTCGTGTTTCCGCAGCTATTTATCTGTCCAGAAGACAGATTAACACGACGTCCGCTGTCTGGTGGCACTTGCAGTGGCCGAAACTTATCGGTTTTACGGAAGTTGTAACCCGGACCAACCTTGTCCTTTGTCTCGAGGTTGCCGGCGGGCATGTTCAAGCCTTTTGATATAACTTGTTTCAATAATACATTCTGAAAGAAATGGGCGTTCTCAGGCAAACATGGCATGACCTGGCTGTTTTTTTTTTTAATTCATTTCGACCCGCGTTATTCAACAATAATGAGAGCTCCACTCTACTCAACAATAATGAGACCCCTTATTCCCTTCCGGGCAAGGGGCCTCTTGAGTAGAACACCCGGGGTACATTGCCGTTTCCGGTCAAAGGCTGAAGGGCCATTCCGTCCAATCGCGATGCGTCTTCTGGTCATCATTCTGGTGGCGTGGGGCGGGGTCTCCTGGTCGATTCGGAGGTCATTAGAAGGATATATATCACATTGTTCCCATCCCTGACACGGGAAGCCTTCTGATCCACGCAGTTAGCCCCGGATCAGCACAGGGACCCTCATTGACGCAACAACATCCCTCATCACCGCAGGCAGTCCGGTAGTTTTCACATAGACTCCAGTTCCATGTTTTTCTGTGTTCTTCAGAGATATTGAGTTCTCCCTGACTGTAGATTGCAGATGAAATGGGGTTCATAATTTGTACTAACATGACTAGCCCATGTTCGTCTTATAATGCTCGAGGTCCTGTCAGAGCTCATTACTGATAAGAAAACCACGTAAAATGGTGTTGAACATGCGTGCTCGCAATTCATAGCAATAACAGCCTCGACGCCCGGCGTTGCAGTCTCCAGGCCGTGCGGCGCCAGCTTTGCGGTTGTAACGGTAAGCGATGGCCAATGAATAAACGAAAAAGATGACGCATCTTAAGGGAGATGGCTGGTGAACTAGGTAAATCGGTATGCATGTTTTTGCATTTGGTATGCATTTGGATGCTTGCAATCGGTATGCATTTGTCCCCAGATAGACGCAGGGGCCCTCATTAATGCAAAAGATTCCTTATGGTTACATGGGTCCAATAACTGGCAGAGGCTACAGCTTGGCATAACGGGCCCCTGCCAGAAATGGGACGCAGAGGCCTCCGTTTGGCGCCGGGCCCTGCCTGACAAAGGGCCTTCCATTGTCGGATTGTTGACTCACATCATACAATTTCACTTCCCCTTGCATATTCAGAGGGCTTTGACCAACGCAAGACGCCCCTGGCTTTTGGAGTCCCGTCCGTGTTCATGTCCGGAAAATATTGCCCTAGCCGACTCCAGCCCCTGGCAAACATTGCGCCCTCTGTTAGGTATTATGGACCCCTGACCGACACAGGGGTCACTCATTGACTTAAGGACCCCGACCAATGTAACTCGCAGATCCGGGCCCTGTCCCTGCTGGTGAAATGTGTCCGAGGTTCCAGACCTGACCCTTGAGTGTAATCTGGTGAAGAATGTTTCACGCGTCACGGTCGTGAGACTCCACCACAGGGGTGCAGTTTCGCAAAATAGGATTGGTGAGACCGAGTAGGGGAAAAACCTGGCACAAAACTAGAAAGCAGTATACTTCCCGGATTTGTCACAATTCCCTCTCAACAACGTTATGGAGCTGAGGTTCCCCCCTCCCCTCCCCCCCCCCCCCCAACAGAATAGGGAAATAGAGCGCTGGTCCAACACGCTTACTTGTTCTGTCTCGGCGAAACATGTTGTCGTTGAGCATCATCATAATTTCGTTTGCCGCCGAGCGTCGAAACCAGGTCTCGGTAATCGACGTAGGGCCGATGTCACGTGGCTTCAGACGCCGTTGGATGCTTGCGGCCCTGGGAAAAGAGAGTTTAAGTCGGTTAGCACGACTTAAATGTCTGCCATGAAAATCCCGGCTGGTGGCCGCAGGGCGGAGTGCAGGCGCATCAATCTCGTTAGGCGTGTTCGACACGGTTAGTATTGGGGGTCGTGGTCGGACGACCACCGTCATCGGTTTAGTCAGCTGGTATCGATAGTAAAGTTTTTGCAATAGCTTCATCGAATGATCACGCTGAAGTGAAGGTGGACACACATCAAGGGTTCCTCCGGATGTAGACGGCTAATAAATTGGCCATGTTTTGAGGTACAGATATTCCACCGCTTTGTTTTCATTTCCGATAAGACATCGTAGGAAAATAACATGACTCGCTGTGCTCTGTATAACTTGAAACATTGCTGAATACCAAAACACTCCCGCAACAGCACAAAACTATACCATAGACTTGATATAGACCGTGTCGTTAAAAACATGCAGTATACAGTAAAAACAAAACAAACAAAAAAATCAAGTGAACACGGTATGGCTGTGGAGCATTAAAAGTGTACTCTCACTCTAAGTCAAGTGCACTAAACTGGACATGGTATCGCAGTTTTCATTTCCTTTGGTCTTTTTACCTGTGAAACAATAGACGCTTTCTTTAAACATGACACAATTTTGAGCTTCTATTTGTAATGGTCTACATGCACTTGGGTTGCAGAGGGGCCAAACTCGCCGTTGGGGGGGGGGGGGAGCAGATTGGAATTTGGAGGGGGGAGGGGCAGTGATCCACACAAAATAATACAAGTCGACACCCGTGTAGCACACGACCCTAAATAGGTATCAGGGCTCTGTTTCAGGGTAAGCGCATGTGCATATGCATAATGAATAGACCTTTCGCAGCACTCAACCATGTTTGATCCCCAACAGATGTTTCATAGTCTTCATGCTCAAAGGACATCACCCTTCACCATGTTGCTTAAGTGTACAAAACTCATAACTCCGCAATTTCTTGCCGTACATTCTTGCTCCCATAATCTTGCAATAACGAGTTATCAACCGCGGACATGCATTGCTGATAAAAACAGTGCGTTCCATAAGCAGATATATGACATGCACGGTTTTGTGTATAGTTGCTTAAGCTGCTTCTGGAGTCGATGCGTTATGGTCTAAAAGCTGTTATGTCTCGAAAGTCAAGAAGAGCAATAATATTTCGTAGGTCGGGTTTTTCGCGCAGGGTCAAATAATTGCAGCAAAAGTGGCATACGCAATAACAATGTCATACGCTTTGTTCGGCAATCCAGTTTGATATACACTTCTTGACTATGATGGTCTTTTGACCAGATCGTTGCATACGTGTAAGAGAACGTAGCGCGTATTCGCCTGGACCCGTCCTAAAAACCGACTGGCGTCTGCGAGCATCGGGTCCCTGCCGCCGCCTCAGCGACCGACCCTTGACCCCCGAAGAATCGGGAGACCCGCGGTCACGTGACGCCCCCCCCCCCCCCGCACCCAGCCAGATGTAGAGGTCGGAAGACAGCAAGGGCGAGGGCGCACACTCCGCACAATCACACCACACCTCCACCTGATTGTAAGCAATCATGCCACCCTACCAATCTATAAACACTCATAATCGTCAATGAGATCGGTGGGGACACTGAAGCCGTACAACTCGACTGGTTGCCGGCGAGCGCGACCGCTCGTCCGCGGTTCCTGCGACTCTCTCTCTGTGGAGGATCCGGCCGAGGCGGATGTACCACCGCACCGTTACTGGACACGAACAACGCGTCTTTGAGCACACCGCACTCATCCAATTCATACTCACCACAGCACAATAGCCCAGAATTCGTACTGGCGCTAGACACTTCATCGCGATCGCTCCACCATAGCGATGGGCGGTCAGCAGGGTCAGCGACCAACGGGCTTGATGGCACAGCAGGCGGATCTGGACCGCCTCCCCCCCCCCCCCCATCCCGTGGACTCATGATTCGACACAATGTCCGTCATCGGCAGCGTGCCTGTGTCGTCCCCAAACTCCTCACCCGCGCAGGGCATTCGGCTCCCGTCTGGGTTTTTCTGTGGGTTCCGGCACCGCAAGCACCGCACGTGCCAGGGCGTGCGTTGACCTCAACCACTTGGTCCGACGTGACCCGCGTAACTAAGCCCTGGCGCGACACATCGGTGCACCGCGTGGTGGGCCCCCGGCGCAGCATCCACACCGCATCGTCGACGCGGAACGACGATGAGACGAGTTCCTGCATCAGCGGCGGTGCGGGTTCGGCAGCGCGCTGACCGGTCGGCAGGTCGGCATCGGCTGCGCGGAATACCTGCGCCATCGGCGCGCTCAGCGAGTTAGTACCGTCCCGCGGAATCGCATTGTACCGATGCACCGCTTCACTGACGGAGCACCATTGGCGGGCGACCACCACCTTTATAGTTCGGTGGTGGCGCTCCACGATTCCGTTGCCGCCGGCCTCGTGCGCCGACCAAAACCGCAGCCGAACCCCCCACTTCGCGGCGAATGCAGCCATTCGCCAGCTCCGGGATTGAGTGGCATTGTCCAGCAGAAATTCAGCCGACGCGCCGCGTTCTAGGAACACCCGATACAGATGATCCGTCACTTCTGCCGCGTCAGACCATCGCAGTGCGCTCCAAATGCTGTATCGGGACGGCTCACAGTCTACGATCGTGAGGTGGAGACGGCCTTGGCAATGTGTCACGTCGATCGCGAGTCGGGTCCATGTTGCCGGGACGCCGAGTGAGTCGGCGCCGGGTCAACTGAACGGCACACATCGCCCTGGTTGACGATGGCTCGCACGTCGGCCCGTGCCACGTGTCCGCTAAGGTCCCGTCTGGCGTACCACTGGGACCGGCGGATCCCCTGGTGCCCCGTCCGTTCGTGTATGCTTTTAATCCGGGCACGAACGTCGCTTGCCGTGAGCTCGTGAGTGGCTTCTTGGTCCGCAGGGGGCGCCGCGACTTCTTCCGGCCCGATAGTTGCGGAGACCGAAGTCGCATCTTGCGGGGGTGCCGTGAAACGTTTTGGCGCGGCGGCTGCTGCGGCTGATGTCGCATCTCGAGGCTCCGCTCGCAGCCAGGTCTGGGGAACTCGGGTGGGCGCGAAGGCAGGATTGTCCTGTGACCGCACCTGCTGGGGGGTCACCGAGAGCTGGAACTCGTCGACCACCTGTCGCACGAGGCCAATCCTGCGTCTGATCAGCATTTCCCCTTGCGCACTTGTTCTGAGACGAGAGCGTCCGCTCAAGGCGTCACTCAATCACTTGAACACTGTGGCCGAGTCCGTGCGTAAGCTGAAGCGCTTAACGCCCCATGTCAGGACGATGTTCACGCCACTCATTGCCGCGTTCAGCTCCGCCATGTTGATGTGGTCCGCTGCCTTGGACTTTGGCCGGAGCCGCGCGGCATCCTCAAGAACGCCGTCCTCCGCATCCTCCAGGACTACCCCGTTTGCTGTGGCGCTCGCGTCAGTCCACACCACGGGCTCTCGGTCGACCATTCGCCACGGCCCACGAGCAGGGTCAGCTGCCCCCACCCGCGTTGCGACTTCCCGGATATGCGTGCGCAACACATCATCCGACACTGGGTCGTCCCACCCGATCGTCAGGCCGTTCACTCGCCTCTTCAGCCAGGCAGCTGCTGGCCGCAACCATCCCGCCACGGGGAGGCGTGCCAACAACTGCCCGCACCACGCAAACACTGTACGCCGGGTGAGATCGGTCGGCGGTGGAGGCACCTCATTGTCTCGACACCACCGCAGGTCATCATCCCGAGACTCGACTTGAAGGCCGAGCATTCGCGCTCCGTCCGCGACGCGCTCCGGCGGCTTGCAGGCCAGCCCGTACCTCGCAAAGTGCTCCACCACCTTGTCGGCGCTGATCACGTCTTCTTCGATGAGCAGGTCGTCCACATAGGCGAGCACTCCCCGGCTGATCGCCTCGTTTTCACGCAGCACCGCCTAAACGACAGCCTTCATAATCAGCAGCGCCACATTGAGGCCGAATCCGAGCCGCGTGAGGCTGTAGGTTCGGCCCTTGACCTGCACCGTCTGATAGGGCCACAGCCGGCGCTACAGACGCAGCTGCAAGTACGCTTTTCGCAGATAGACCACGACCAACCGGGCACCATGCTGGCGCCAGCGGCACAACTGCTCGGCGCACACGTCGGCCGGCCTGGCCTTCCCCTTGTGCGGCTGTTGAACTGCCATCAAGGGAATAAGGCCTCGAGCGGGTCCGTCCTCTTGCTCGTCACAGGGCCGGAGTCATTCGTTCGCCACCCACTCAGCCAACTCGCGCTCGTAGGCCTCTCGTGCTTCAGCCGGCACGGTGTATTCAGTCACGGTGTTCCCCAGACGTTCGGGACCACGTTCTTGCGCCCACTTCCACGTCACGCTCCAGTGAGCACCGTCGAACCAAGCCGTGAAATCCGCCGCTTCCAACGCCAGTGAGCTTCGCGTACCGCTGCTCGGCGCTGCCGCGCCGCATGCCGGCTCGTCACTTGCCGACTCCGGCGCCTCCTGCGTTGCCGCACCCAGCTGCACGTCAGTCGGGGACCGAACACCGATGCCTCCTAGCGCGGTGATGCCGGACATACCGATCAGCACGTCCAACCTCAATGGACGATCCGGGACCACCAGCGCCGCGAGCATTACTTGCTTGCCTCTGTAGTCGAACGTTACCTGGGCGGTGCCCACGCACCGCAACACGACATCGTTCACCGTTCGCATCTTGACCGCGCACGGGCGCCACGCGCGGCAGCAGCTCGCGAGAACCAGGGTGTTCGTACATACTGTGTCGAGCAGGGCACGCCGAGGGCGCCGGTCGACCAGTAGTGTCACGACTGGTAGAGCGCGCGCTTCTGCTCGGGGGACTGCGCTGGCGCTAACGCAGCCTCCCTGCCCGTTTGGGCAGTTGGGTTCCTCGTTCTTCGTGCGCTCCAGCTGCTGCCGCTGCCGCACCGGCACGTTCGTCGCTCAGCACTGCCCGGGCTCGCACCAGGATGCTCTCCAGACTCGAAGCCTCCGCCCGGGCGCCAGCGCGGACAGTCCTCCGCACCTCGTCGAGCAGGCCGGCGGCAAACGCGCACGTGAGCACGGTTTCCGGAACCCCACAGAGCTGCGAGACGCCGTAGGTCCGCCAGGAGCACGTCAGGCAACTCACCAGGCAGCAGCCGTCGGCTGGTATATGCGTCGCCGGCGGCGAACTGATCCATCGCAAAGGCGTCATAGAGAGCGTCACGCACGGCGTCACGCGATGCGCGCGCCTCCTCCGGCATCTGCAGTCAGACGGCAAACGCGCCACCCGCGAGTCGCGCCGGCAGAATGCTGGGCAAGTCCGCTCCACGATGACGGCAGAGCACGGCCGCCCTCGTGAACCGCTCTACGACGTCGGCTGTGCCATCGTACTCGGGGATGAGTCGCGCGTCGAATAGGCCTCCACCAATCACCGCGGCCCCTATGTCCACTCCGGCCGTAGTAGTCGACATCACTAGTGCTGGGACTCTCGCAGCAGCCGTTATCACGGCGTCGCCACTGGCCGCGGCGGTTTCGGGCATGATGGCCGAAATAGCTTGCAAGAGAACGTAGCGCGTATTCGCCTGGACTCGTTCAAAAACTGACCGGCGCCTGCGAGCATCGGGTCCCTGCCGCCGCCTCAGCGGCCGACCCTTGACCCCCGGCGAATCTGGGGACCCGCGGTTACGTGACGTCCCCGGCACCCAATCAGATGTAGAGCTCGGAAGACAGCGAGGGCGAGGGCGCACACCCCGCACAATCACACCACAATACGTAAGATTTGTGAGCTTAAGTGAAGTTGCTGTGTCTATCGTAGCTTCAGGCTGACAGTAAGTAATTCTTGAATGCTGTGTTCTTTAGGGGTCCACATTTACCGCATGTGGAAACCGAAATTCACTGCCTTCTTATTGTGGTGTGTTTCTGCACAGTTTCTTTCTGTGTGCGTTTCTTTCAATGTGGAAACTTAAATTCACTGGCTACTCGCCGTGATGTGCTTCGGTCCATATATTTTATTTCATCATGGAATGGATTGTTACCATCAGTAATGCGTGTCCGCAGCAAAGGGCGTGTCATTGTAGGGTTGTATGAATGAGAATGTAGGGCAACAATTTGCGTAATTATGTACCCTTTAGCAACATGGTGCATGGTGTTGTCCTTTGGAAACGACGGCTATGAAACATCTGAATCAAATGCGGTTGGGTCGGGGGGGGGGGGGGGCTGGGAATCAAACATGGTGGGGTGGGGTTTAAGGCCTATTCATTATTCATATGCACATGCGCTGGTCGTGAAAGAGTACCGTGGTGCGCGTCTATGGTTGTGTATTATATTGTCAGGTTTGCAGTTAATCACACGACTGGTATTTCGTGCTCTACGCGAAACAAGATACATGAATGTGCCACGGATCCATTACAAACGAGTTCCCCACGTGAAACGCAAACAAAGGCGCCTTTAGATCTCGACACATTCATCCTCATACTCGACACTGTCGCGCATCGTGTGTCCCAAATCCGTCAGTGCTGTATCCAAAGTTAGCTACCATGTCTTTCTTCCCGATACGACGTCATGCATCCTGATGGGAGTTTGTAGTAGTCCTGCGAAGGGTGAGTTTTTAGTAATTTTACATTGGACAGTATACTAGGCTTATTCCTTGGATAAAAACCAGGAAAACTGATATATATATATATATATATATATATATATAGATGTGTGTGTGTGTGTGTGGGTGGGTGGGTGGGTGTGTGTGTGCGTGTGTGTGTGTATGTGCATTGATATTTCGGCAACATACTTTTATCGAAACAATAGAAGTAGTCTTCTGCGGTTGTTTCGATACAGGCATGTTGCCGAAATATCAACGCATCTGTATCTCCGTTTTCCTGGTTTCTGTATGAGGAATGGGGCTATTACTATTGTCTCATCTATATGAATTATGTTCCTCACAAATGCACTTAACAGCATACTTAATTTTAGATTGCTCATTTCTCTGCGAACGTTCGCGTTTTTGGTCGCCACCATGTTATGTTAGACGTTTTTCAGCTCCAAATACGTATTCTGCATAAGATCAGAAGATTTGAGAAGGTGACTCATTGCTCTTTAAAAGAGCATAGCTGTGAACTGCAGGAAACAATCCGGAAAATGACTCTCTCTGTTCAAAACCCAAAATAAGTGTCGAACGGTCCGTTTAAAACGACGTTGGCAACGTTATGAGACAGCATAGTGAAAATAACGGATCTTCATTGTGCCACCAGGTGCCATATAAACGGGGATGTCAAACAATCATTACTGCATGCTATGAAAACAGCCGTGCTCCAGGTAAGGTTCATGGCGGCGGGTAGAACAAGGGAGATATCGAACTTTCTTCAAAGTTAAAAAGATTGTCTGCACGCTGATTTCCTCAACAAACACGTTTGCGATCGGCATGCGTTAAGGTCTCTGTCCGCTGAAGGGACTAAGCCGAACAAAAAGTTTTGGCAAGCTTTTTTTCCGGAAGGGGTTGGAAATTGTGCTTAAAAAATGCATTAATCTGAAAATTCCTGAACCTTACAATGTCTCTCTTTTTCACCAAGAATTGCCGAGCTTATCTTCGGCCCGGACGTGCGTGGTCCGTTTTCCAGCACTCGTCTAGGTCCGAGAACTGCATCGATCGCACCACAGCTCTCTCCCCGGATAAATTCGCACATGATTCTGATTGGTCCGTCTGTGGAGGCTGGGCGGAGCCAGCGCCCCAAGCCCCGGGTAAGAACGGCCGTCAGAGCCGCCGACGGAGCTCATGCGTGCCCTTGTTACACGCGCTCCTGCTGCGCCTGCCGCTGACAGGGTAATTTGCGGTCCTGGGGGCGGGCGCCCGCTAATATGGATGCTGTCAGCCCCAGCCCGCTCTCAGAGGAAATAACAGCGCGCCGCCGGTGGCGAATCACTGCCGCCGGAAAAAACCGCCGGCAATTTGCACCAGGGATAGCGCGGTGCCATCAGTGGCAGTCCGCGCTGTGTCATACACAAACACTCGAGCCGCGCTGCCGGGCGAACTTCAATTTGTCGGGGCGTCAGGCCGTTTTGACGCGGCCGGCCGGCGATGGCGGGGTACGGGGGCGCGCTCAGTGCGGGCGGGGGCGGCGGCCGGGCAGGGCTACCAGGCCAGGTGCTCAGGCAGCAGGTGTTCGCGCCCCAGCTGGCCGCCATGCCCACCTACGAGCAGGACGGCAAGGAGACGCCCTCCTCCTGCGCCTTCTCCCGCTGCCAGGCTCTCGGAGTCGGCACCCTAGGTGAGTGCGCGGCGTTTTCGCTGGCGGTTGGCGGTGTGGGAGCGCGGCAACGGAACGTCGTTTTGCCACGCTCCTGTTCTGTCGCTTGTGCCGCTGCCGCTGGTGACCGACGCCGTTCACACCTGCGATGCTTGCCGCTTCGGGTGTTCAGTGCCCTGACTTTTTTCAATCGCTTTCGCGTATAACAGCTGTTCAGGTTCTCTCCTGCGTTAATCCACGAAATCTCCGCTGTACGCAGTTGTCTCGGCATTGGTAAAAAACTGAGGGTGGGGTTCGAGGCTGTAAAGGCGTTTTGCATAGAGAGACAATAGACGTAAGAATGAAATCCGCGAAGTTCGGACCTGTGTTCTACCCCCCTTCCCCCCGCCCTCTCTCCCCCTCCGTGCTCTGCAGTTCTGTCATCTGGCCACGTAAATTGCACTTTGTTTCTTTACTTTTTACCAGTTTGCAAGGAAATGGAAAAAATAAAAGGAACGGAAAACGCCTTTTAAAGTGCCTGTATTTGTTTCCGTCGTCTCATTTATGATTAAGTATTTTTCACTCAGATCTGCAATGCCTGACCTAACGTAGGATATTTTTTAACTGCTAACCAGGAAAAGATAACGGGTCGCCTACTCCCTCTATCTCAGCAATGCAATAAACCGTACGTTAACACCAGAAAACATACATCCAAGTCGCGGCAGTCCAAGCTCAGAAGTAGAAGCAAGCGTAAAGAACCGAAAGAATAGGTGTACAAGCCCGATAGGATCATTGTTAAGTACTAGCCATGTAAAACTGTAAGAAGAGGCTTTAAGTAAATACGTGGCCAAACGTTGCAAATGTCAGGCCGCTAAAAGCAGCTCCGAAACCATTTTCATTTTTCCAGTGTTCGTAAGAGGCATTGATTGCTCAGGTCAGAAGAGCCCTTAGATGGTCAGTTTCATGCAAGGCCTCAGATGTTCCTGGACGCGAACTACATATACACAAAGGAATGCTATTGAAAACCTATTTCAACTTTGCATGACAACATTTATGAAACGATGCCACGTTGCAGGATGGGTCTCAAACGGACCCGCTCCTTGTTTAATTCTGAGTATATCGATAAGCATTGGCTTGCGGTTTGAGCACAAAGGAATGGTGTGGAGCTCCGCTATGTTGCAGCTATGTAACTATAACAGCGCCGCACCCCCTGCGCGCGACTGGCGCATTCGTCGATTGTCGTCCGCCGCCCGCGGGGGCCGCAGGCCGCGGCAGCGAGCAGCGCTCCTGAAAACCGGCGCTGCTCAGAGGCTAAAAGTGCCAGATGCATGTTTTTGATGTTCAATCACGCAAATAAATGCCCAAAAGCTGCTGAATATATGGGCGCAGATGTTTAAAAAAAAAGATTAGAAAGAGAGGGAACCGACCCTCATCAGGGCAAGGGTTGAGCAGCAAGAGTCCAAACAGGGAAGAATTTAGGTGTTCAAAAGCACTAAAGTTGTTGTTTTTTGTTGTCAGTTAATTGCCTGAGTCTACAGATTGCTCTCATGTTTTTACTTCATATCCAAGCAATGTCATTAGTATGAGGCGTACATTTTAGCAGTTTTTCGATCAGCACGTTAAGGCATTTTATCATTTGTTGTTCTCAATTGGTGATAATGTGAAATTTTTGATGTACTTGAAAATGAGCGGGAATTGAAGCATAGCGCTGCGTGAAAACTTTGTATCTATTGAGTAAGAGGAAACCGACTTGAAACCAATAAAACGATCATGAGAAGTACGTCGACAATCTTTCGGAGCACAGCAATACTTGCATTCTTGAGAATGATTGCCGTGTGATCTACTTTGAGATAGAGCTAGGGCGATAGGCGTGGGCCTGGTCTCCCGTGGACCCTCCCTTGCTTCAGGGTTTGGCGGTACAGCAGTCTACTGTTCGGGCCTGGCTCACCTCGGTTTTTCGTGTATGACAGCGTGGACAGATCCTTCATGGCTTGGGGGTAATTTCATCCCTAATAGAAATGAAATTCCCATTTCATCTCAATTACCAGTACCATTTCATATCATGGCTATATATCGGGAGATATTTTGCCACGAAAATTCTTAGACGGACTGATACCCTCTCTGTATGACAGTTTGTGAAATGCTTACTTTCACGCTTCATATCTGCAAAAATCGCGACTTGTCGGGCTCGCATTTCAGTAAATTATCATAACTAAGACGCCTAGATCATCAGTCTGACGGAAGGTAACCCAGTAAACAATGTTGCCACTACCCAAATATTGAAAATTAATTCACATTTTTTCTCGGACGGTGGCACCACACGGCCATACCCATAACGTCCACCTTGAGTTTTCCATTGATAACCTTGAGAGCAACAATTCTGGTCTCATCAGTGGCCCCGTCAGCCTTTGGCGCAGGGATCCGTTCCGCTTAACTCAGACTAGGTCCAGACTGGCGTGGGTGTTGCTCGGTCCCATCTATATAAGCTTCTAGACCTTTTACCATATCACGAAGCTTGTAATCTTTCAGTTCCAGTTTTTTTTTTTAAAATTCTGCCCTTCAGTGAGCTTCTCACGCGTAGCTAATTCATTGTCGTTTTTCACCTCAGCCGCGATTTCCTTCTACTTCGCATTAATGCGATATCTTCCTTCTGAAGACACAATGACCAGTTTGGTGAAGCTATCAAACAACCAAATTGGTTATCAAAAAGATGTCGCTGACTCAGAAGAAAATATTGAACGTAGCATAAGCTGACGTGACTCAAAGGTACTGAATTTACCTGAGAATACCTGTCGTCAAGCCTCGCCTACAAACCGTCACCAACTGTCTGCGTCTGACTCGATCCAGATGAGACGCGTCACGCTCCGCGCAACGGAGCAAATCTGCACATCATCATCGGAGCACATCTGCATCTGCATCCAAGCCGGGGACTTGACTGAAATGTGCAGACTGTAGCGCTGGGCTCGCACGCACGCGCTTCCCGCCTGTAATCGCTATCGCAATGTGTGTGTGATGTTGGCCCTTGCACGCCGGGCCCGACAGTGAGCTTCGATCTCGTGCGGTCCAGCTTTCAGACGGCCTCCGGCCCGGTGCAGCGCCCCAGGCGGTGGCGGCTCATCTGACGCGAACACTGCATCACGCCCGGGCCCTCGTGCACGTGTGAAGGAGCTTCGACGGCAATGCCTCCTGCCGCAGGTGTGGAGGAGCGGCCGTTCGAGCCTCTGGACGACCTGTACTTTCCGGGCAGCCCGTACCGGGTGCAGCGGCACGCGGCCAACATCCGCGAGCGCAAGAGGATGCTCAGGTAGGGCCGACACTGCCGGGAGCACTTCGCGGCGTACAAAGCCGGCCACAGTCCGAGTCGCGGTGATCAACCACCGAGCGGAAGGAGTTCGTTCCTACGGAAAAGGGATCGAAGGGGGTAACTTATTCCATTCGGTTGTTATTGTATAATCTTAGCAGGCACTTCTCGGGCAAATTTCAAGTGCAATGTAAAATGTTGGAATTATGGTAGCTGCTGTATGTAGCTTTGCTAGTGTACGGCTCCGTACCAAGGAACCGCGCTGCTGAATGTTTTACAAAAGTGGCCGCTGCGACCCTGCACAGCGATAGGTGTTAGTGGGGACGAAGGCTCGTTTTCAGTTATAGGGGCCCGATTCTCCCCGTCGTTAGCTTAAAGATCGGCCCTCCTTACTTGAAAACGAGTCCATCTCAGTCGGAGGCATGATGCTTATGCGATACGAACAGGGAAGAAATCAATATGGACAATCAAAATGCAATTTCTGTAGCTCAGCATCGTCTTGGACGAATACCAATTTGTGGAAATCGATATGTTCCTCAGCTCAAGCCTCAGGCACACATTAGCCGTCAGCACACACATCGCAGTTGCTCCGTGTTGCCACAGCCAGCGGTTCCTGGCAGACTCAGGCTGTCCCGTTACCGTCCCAATCCATCTGAACTTAGGAGTCTGACGCCGCCAGCAGATCCTGAGACCCAGCCCCCGAACGGCGCCACTGGTCCCCGCGCGGCCAAAGCCTGCGGCCCCGCCAGCGCGTGGTCTCTGATCTATAGGTGTGTCAGTGACTGTGATCGTTTTATTTCAAGACTGCTGATATTTTAGTGTCACTCACGCCAATAGTGGTGTAAATGAAACCGAAACCATTGAAAGCATGTGTGATAATGGGAGTCAAGCCAAACTCGGTACCTCCCAACCACAGTCCTGGTGCCCTTATCACAATCACACATCCTAAGAACATGCAGACCTCAGAGCGGAAACCAGCACTGGGCCCACTGAGAGTCCTGTTATCGACGCCGACGACGGCCTCTGGCGGCGAAACACGGACCTTCGACGTCACCTTCAGTCGCTGTCAGACCACTGCCTTCGACAGGGCAACGGGCCGATCCAGTCAAACACAACCCTTCACACTGCCATGCAGTTCGTTTTGGACCAAAGCCTCCAATTTGGCGATGGAGAAACCACTGAGAGACCAAGCGTAATCATTGGAGAGAAAAAGGAACGATACTTTGTGACACCGATTATTACTTGCTGCTGGCACTTGCCGTCACGGGTGTACACTGCATTATCCGGGTCGGTAAAAAAGCATTGGCATTCTTGATTTCGTTGTCCAATAATTTCTAATGGCCAATAGCAGCCGTGGACACCGGCCTAGAGTGACCGTTGGAAGCACTGGACGAGGTGGTCCGAGAGAGCGGTCTCCTAGAGTGACCGGTGGTGGCATTGGAGAAGGTGGTCCAAGAGACCGGGGCCCTAGAATGACCAGTAGTACCACTGGAGGATGTGGTCTTATAGACCAGGGTCCTAAAGTGAGCGGTGGTAGCATTGGAGGAGGTGGTCCAGGAGAACTGCACGGCGGCGTCACAACCCTTGGAGTCCGTAGTTCGTCAGCGGACGCAGTCCCTTAGGGACACCCTGGACCGCCTGATAGAAATTGTACTCCCTGGATGGTTGCTAAATTTGAAGCTACCTTTCATCCGTTGTATTGCTGGAAGCTATATTAAAGGACCTCTGGCCCCAGGACCATGGCCAGCAAATGTCAGTCAGAGGGCCTGTTGCGCCAATCGCGCTCACATTGCCTAACAGAGGATTCCATGTCGGCCAGCGGCAGTTGACCTGCCTCTGTACAGCTCATTTGCTGTACACGAGCAGGTAAGGGGTCCCAAAGCCGCAGGGCCTGTTGTGTTGGTCGGAGTCCTTTGACAGTAGAAGGGGTTATAAAAAATGGCAATGGAAGAGATTGTAATAAGACAATGTAATGTCATTTGTCATTCCGGAGGCACAGTGCTGAAGGGATGCCCGCCGCCTCGGGTCAGCCAGAAGCCTGATAAGCCCAGCTGGGTTTTCCGTGCTAGTTATTAAACCCATTGTGCCAGTGAGGGATCCTTTTGTGTCAATGAATGCCCCTGGGTCGAACCGGTGCCAACTGCCCCGGTCAGAGGGTCCCACGCGCCAGAGAGGGACCGATGTATGCTGTATCCCTCTGAGGCCCCCAGATCCACCAGGGGTTCCGGCTCCCGTATCGTCAAAATGACAGCCGCCAGGCACCCCGATCTGGGGCAGAAGGGCCCTTCAGTCTCTGACTGGGAAGGATATCTATCACATCAAAGATACGTATGTCAAAGTTGCTCGGTCCATTGCACTCTGAAAACTCTGGCAGCGGAGAGCACATCGTCCTCCCCACGGGTTCGACAACTGAGATCATCCTCCAATGAACATGCGATCCAGCCAGCATAACAGAACATGTGAGCAGGCCAGCACACGGCGAGGCTGGGCGCCACGCTGGGCGGATGCAGAGTTCGACACGCATTGGATGATCTATCCCGTGGGCGGATGACGGTCTCGCAACACTGTTTCCTAATTTGGTATCTCTTCGTCCCCGTGTACACTGGTAAGGAAGGCGGTACGGCAGGTGCGCGGAAGTCACACCAGCTGCCTATGAAATCAGCCTCATTCTGACATGTTGAAAGAGGCAGACTTCGTGAGGATACCAGATCCAACGTCTATTTTTAGCAAAGAACCTAAAGGTTTTTAAACTAATACATCATATTCAGATTTACATAAAATAACTGTCCCAAATCTGAGAAGAAATCAGCGATAGAGGATACCACGGGATGACTTAATTGGGGCTGGGCAAGTTCCAGCTGATTTTGTGCACCTGCACGGGGGGGGGTACTTCTATTTGTACAGTATACGTTGGTGTACTGGTTCGCACGGTCCAGACTTGCCGCTTTTTCCTGAGGGGTTCACAGCAGCCATAAGCATGGAAAGAGTTCTATTTCAAGCGGTCTGACCACCCCACTATTTGGGCCGTTTCTGCGCCGCTGGTTACAGCCTCTATAACTCAGCCCTCAGTAACACTTGTTCCAGCATCAATTCGGCGTTCGAGGAGCTGCGCGTGCACGTGCCGACGTTCCCGTACGAGAAGCGGCTGAGCAAAATCGACACGCTGCGACTGGCGATCGCCTACATCGCGCTGCTGCGCGAGGTGCTGGACAGCGACCTAGACCCCATCACCTACATCGACAAGTGTCTGCGTGGCGAGATCCGCACCGAGGGCAGCGTCGAGTGGAACACCTCAGGTCAGGGAGCACCTCAGGTCAGGGTACATCTGAGGTCAGGGGACGCCTCAGGTCAGGGTACATCTCAGGTCAGGGAACACCCCAGGTCAGGGAGCACCCCAGGTCAGGGGATACCTCAGGTCAGGGAACACTTCAGGTCAGTGAACACGTCAGGTCAGTGAACACGTCAGGCCAGGGAACACCTCAGGCCAGGGAACACCTCAGGCCAGGGAACACCTCAGGTCAGGGGACATCGGAGGTCAGGGGACACCTCAGGTCAGGGTACACCTCAGATCAGGGAACACCTCAGGTCAGGGAACACCTCAGGTCAGGGAACAACTCATGTCGGGGAACACCTCACGTAAGGGGACACCTCAGGTCAGGGGACACCTCAGGTCAGGGAACACCTCAGGCCAAGGAACACCTCAGGTCAGGGAACAACTCATGTCTGGAAACACCTCAGGTCAGGGGACACCTCAGGTCAGGGAGTAACTCAGGTCGGAGGGCACTGCAAGCATTTGTGGAGCATTGAGGGGCGGGGGAGTCTCTGGACAGGTATGCGCTCATGATGGGCAGGGTGACTTAGGTCAGGGCCTCAGGTCAGGTAAGACCTCAATTCTAGGGAGGGGAACTTCAGGTCAAGGGAAGCTGTCATCCAGGGAATCGAACTTCAGGTCAGCGGGTAACTCAGGTCGGAGGGTTGTCTGGCCAGGGTGAGTCTGGAGTCAGCCTTTTTCACCAGAAAGAGCCTGTTAGTAACAGCCTAAAACAGAAAGGTCGCGAGGCACGTGAGGTCAGGGGTCACCTCAAATCAGGGCAAACCTAGAGCCGGCGATCAGGGTCGGTCAGTGACGTATTTTCTCCAGGGCCGAGAGCCCCGCGTGCCGGGGACCATTTCGTCCCACAGTGCGGTCATCTTGGTCTCAACGATGCATCTGCCCATAGACATTGGGCTAACGGCTCACCAGCTCGGGATAATCAACGTACAAAAAGGAGTATCTATGGAAGGGTGCTAATATGACCATACGCACTAAGCGATCTCTGCTCATATTCAATATCTCCATTCCACCGACACACGCGACTTCCCGACGAGATTCTCTTGAGATCTTATCAAGGCATTGCGGATTCTAGATTCTACCTCAACGTGTATTTCTCAGAACAGACCTCTGGCGGTAGTATATTTTTGCGGTCATGAGGTAACTGCTCATATTTAGCACATTTAACGGACGCTAACCCAATGTAGAATATGCGGAGCAAACTCAAGTCCTGTTATGCATGGCAGCAGTGTGTGAATAATCCTTTGTCCTGTTATCTTATCTATCTGTTGTCTATCTTTATCCTTTATCCTGTGTTATTCCTTTATCCTGATTTATCCCGTTAGGTAGTGATGTGAGCCACGACGCGTGCATGCGTACCTTCACGAGGTGAATGCCCATGTCGCAAGAGTGAGAACGTTGCCGTAGTGCCCGCCTGGATCACACGCAGCGTCTTGTTCTTCCCACCACCGTCTCGCTGATAAGAAATAATGTCTGCTGCCGACAGACCTGACGGCGAGGCTGTCCTGGATCAACTGGGAGAACCTGGGAGTAAACCCGGCCCGGCGCAGCGTGCTCACCTCGTTCTCGGTCAGCCACGACCTACCAGGCAACTAACCGGGCTGAGCTGCGGGCGCCGGCCCGACCCACCGACCACCCACCAGCCAGGTGGAGTCGGTGTCACCGAGTCGGTGTCCATTTGCGATTCGGAGCGCCGGTGGCGAAGTCAGACGTCCGCAGAGGCAGATTCAGATGTCTCCAGAGGCACTCTCGAAGGTCTCCAAATACGGACTCGAGCGGTTTCGAACGGAGGCGTCGTGGTGGATGTTCCAGTGGTGGAGGTTTCCGCTTTAATACGTCTTCGAAGGCGGTGCGCCAGAAGATTTGTAGACATTGTCATGAAGTCAGCAAGTCCCAGTACGGCAATGACGCCTATCTCCACACCGCGGACAAGACTGCGCTGTTAGGCAGTGTGCTATTTTTGCTATAGCTGTGGATCCCTGCCACGCCAAGGAAGATGCTTCGCTCTACTCCAACGGAGGCATCTTGTCCGGTAGCATACGTAGCATAGTATGCAGCGCGTTACTCTGCTCTGCGTGTGCTGCAGCTTGACGGAGCGTTCACGTTCTTCCATGGACAGGTTTTTAACCTTCATTTAATGAGGGCGGGCCTCCGACCTCCCCTCAAGGTTTTTCCGGCACAGCTTCCGAACTGCTTTAGGCACCACACCAAAATTTTGGGCAGCTTAAATTATATAATGTTTTCACATGGTGTCAACTTAAGTTCCTGACCTTGACCTGCCATGTTATCGCAGAAAACGCACTTCATAACCGTTTTGGAGACTGATTTGACCACCTTGAGCAAATTTGACCCGTAAAAATGACTTTTGGTATTGTTTCGTCAAGCCTAAATGGTGCGGTTTGACGACAATTTTCTAACGCCTTTACTCCAGCGGCTCTGACGTGCTTACTTTTTGATATATTTAATTGACCTCTGAAGCCCCCCTCCTGGAGCAAAGGTGCAAACAACTGTCGTAAGACGACGGCTTAGAACGTTGATATAGATGGCAGCAATGCCTGAATCTGTATTGCACTTGATGTGAGTGTTTATCTAGTCATTATCAGCTGTCGTCCTTGGGCAGGTGCCAGCTCCTCGAGACAGACCGTACAGAATCAGCGCCATTTTCGGTCATTTCGTTCCATTCCACGCCCATCCAGTGTATATAGTTCGTATAGCTCTGTGCATTAACGCTTGTTTGTGCCACCTTAGCGTTATGGAGCTCGGAGAAACCACTCCAAAGACTTGCAGCTGTCGACATGTGCAACGTTGAAATGGTGCTGGCATGACCCACGCCAGAAGGTCTGCTGGACATGTCGGGGACTTTGTGCAATGCTTTTGATGCCAACAACTGATCTCATTTGAACCAAAGACTTTGAGGAAGGAGAAGAACAACCACTAGAACCCTTCTCGGGCTGTTTTTGCATTTGTTTCTGACTGCTGCTAAGGTGTGAGTGTCAACAGTGCCAAAATACACGTCTTCAAATGCATTTTTTTTAACCAAAGGGAGAAAGCAGTGAGCCGAATGAACGTGTTATGGTCTTTTAAAGTTAGTCCAAACCATTGGCATTATGAATTCAGAGTTATTACGCTGAGTTATCGCTATTAACCGCCACAAGTCTATTGATCCCTTCGTAGTTCAGGGTGCAAGCATGCCATGGGCTATACAATGGAACACATTTTAATAACACGGCTAAGAAATATCCGGCGTTTCATTCGACACGCATAAAACAGCCCTCAGAATGCGGAAATGCATTGTCATATCCTTGTTTGCCTGGATCGACCCACGGGATCTCTTTACATATCATCTAAAGGGAGGTGGGGAGGAGGGGGAGGGGGGGGGGGGAATGCAGATGCCGGCTTGATTAACTTTTGCCAACGTTTTAATGAGCGTTTTAGCGCTGCTTGATGTCTTACTGTTCTGCTTCCCTGACCTCCCCGCTCCACCCCAATTGAATATGTGCAAAAAGGGACTACTGGACCAAGGAAATGTAGATGATTTCCCTGAAATACAAGATCACTAGATTCCTAAAAACACCACTGTTAGGTTCATGTTCATCTTGTACTGTATAACATCCTGTAAGTATGTGATGTGCTTATGTGATCCCAACTTCTTTACATTCTAGGCTGACCTGCAAACATCAGCCGGCTTTTGACGAGATACCACCTAGAGCGGTACAATCAACAGAGAAATGCGACATGCCGCAGCATCTAAGCATAAGATGACCTGTTTCAAGATGTAAGGGGCTTAGAAAGTTAGACTAGACGACCATTTATCACGAATGCTACAGCACAAGAGCATTGCGCAAACATCATGAGCATTCCAGTCATTCAGACTCCCCCGTCCCGTCAGGCAATATGCAGGACTGGCTAAGGTCTTGCAAATTCCATTTTACCGCTAACGGTAGGTTCTTCCGGCTGTACACATGGCGCAGTTTCGTAGACACCTCATCACAAAAAATTGTGTAATTTGCACACTCTTCTTCAGTAGACATGTGTCAGGCCACGCTATTCTGCAATAAACTGTGCTTTTGCGCCTCGGACAACCTTCATGAACGATAAACGAAAAAGTTTCCAGTGGTGATAGCCGAACCGTCTTACTAACTTGCTTTCTATGAGCTACGGCAAGTTCTAAGCCTCTTACAAAGCCGCAGTACCACACGGGCTTGAAATGGGAAGGTATTCTTCAGTAAAGATGGTTCAGGTGTTGACAAAAATAAGCCTCGACATCGGGAGCGCAAATTCAAGAGGTCGAAATCCGAAACAAAATCACATTTTGGGGGAAGTTTAGGTCAACTTCATTAGAATCCTCATTTCCGTTTTCTCTGTGCTGTTACCGAGGCGTGATTCTTATTTGCTAATTACTCTCTCAAGTGAGTCTTTTTTCCATCCCTGCAGTTTTGATGAATGCCGTTGAATAAAGCAGCCTGATGCAGCCTGTTACTACAGCCTGTCAGCCTGTTACAGCTTGTATCTGTACGGAAATCTATCACGAGTTGCATGCAACGTGGTGGTTCAATAAATTTGCGTGACGTTAGTGTGTGTGGCACCAAGCGTAACTAAATTTTCACATTTTTTTGCATGATGAGTAGATAGGAGCCTGAAACAAAGGTGATACGCAAAGGGGTTATTAAAAATGAAATGTACTGGTTGGTAGGCATAGATACTAATCGCGATTGCAAAGACTGGATAGATATTTGCTTACAAGATGTTTGAAAAACACCGTGTGCTTTTCAAACCCAATGATTGCGCTGGTCTGGAAGGTTGTCAAAACGGCTGCTACATAGTTTGGATACCGGACTAGAGCCAACAAGAACAAAAACATTCTTACTGACCATAACTGACACTTAGCAAGGTCCACACATTTTGATAGGACAGTTCGACAAAAATATAAAGGGAAGTCACCCACTTGACTGTTCAAGACACAAACCACTTGCGCATTGAAGGAACGTGGAGGTGTGTTAACCATGGCAGCAAACGTTCCGTGTTGTTCATTCTGCTCTAAGCTCACAGGTGTCATAATACGGTTCCGCGATGCAGAAATAAACGGGGATGGACATTTTTCCGATGCACAGCACGGCTGCAGGCCCTAACCATGAACAGCAGTCAGGCCAAACCTGTGCACTCTGACTTCACACTCTGAGACCCGGTTGAGCCAAATGCTCTTCATTTGACCCCGTGACCGATTCCGGGAAGTCGCAACTCCACGAGGCATGTACAACTATGGCAGGCACGCTTCGTTAGCTGGCTGCACGAATGTCATCAATTTCCTTCAGATATATTGATCTGTGCACTCAGCGTCCTCTCTTTCAGCCCGTCATTACGCCAGTAAAATTGCTGGTGACATCAAATGACACATTTGGATAATGATACGCCGGCAACCTGCCCATCGCGCCCGAACGAAAATCCACGGGGCCGACTGCACGCGCCGCCAAAAACCCATCAGGACCATTAATGGATCCCTTCCGCTCCCCCGCGCACGATTCATCCGTTTCATCCATTATTCATCCACTCGAACCATAACATTCCTGCTCCCGGCTCGCCGACAATGCGGGCAGCGCGCCGTTCGGCGGCGCCACGCGCCGACACAGCTCGCGCCAAATTGAATGTGTAACCACCAATTAGAGGGGCGCCCGCCGGAGCGGCGATTTGTCGCGGGCCGTCGGTTCGGCACGCTCGCGACCGGTTTGCAAACAGGCGGCGGCGGCGCGGCGCGCGCCACGCGGTCGGATTACCTCGGACGCTCTTTGATGACTTCATGGCTGCATTGGCGATTATTTGCACGCCTAGCCTGTCGGGAATGGAGAGGGTCAGAAGTGGATGAGGGGAGGGGGGGGGGGGGGGCATTGCTAAGCGGACGCAGTCGCCAGGCAAAGAATACCAGCGGCGACCGGCAGTGGACATTTTTCAAATTCCTGCCCGGAGCAACAGCTCATCTTTGGTAGCACCATGATTTTGCAATCATTGCGTTTGGTGGACATGTTGCGGGCGACCAGGGTAGCCACCACAAGCAGGGCTCTGCCCATTCGCCTCTTAATAACACAACTACCGCATTTCTTCATTGACCCTATTCCAGACTGGGTGGCCGACCCAGACAGCTCTTCCTCCCTTCCCCTCCCTCTTCTCTGCGCTTTCATAGGCA
Organism: Pollicipes pollicipes; assembly: GCF_011947565.3. NCBI lineage: Eukaryota > Metazoa > Arthropoda > Thecostraca > Pollicipedomorpha > Pollicipedidae > Pollicipes > Pollicipes pollicipes. The sequence goes on along the minus strand of NW_023596461.1, from coordinate 11,347,684 downwards.
CGTGCGCAGCTAAGGCCGTTCACAACATGCTTGCAGCTTTTAATACCTCTTCTAACGAGATGGAACAACGGATAGAATGCAAGCAAAAGCAAGAGCTGATGAAACAGACGACACATACATGCTCACACACTACACGAAGTAAAACGCCCGCAAACTTAGACTGACCCGCCAAGCAGCGGGCGTCGCAGGTGATAGTCAAACAAGGACCAGGGAAGTCGAGATGCGTCACATGGGGGTGCATTGTAATCACGCGCGCCACGACAGCAGAACCGTCCCCACCCCATCTCTGCGCGAAACCTCCGCACCTAAGGGTCGCTGACCGGACGTTTGTGACGACCGCGTAACCGCGCCACGTAGACCACCACACAAGCCAGCACCACAGGCTCCCCGGATTGGAGGATTTTGTGCACCTAACACATAGCGTGGCGCCGCGTCAGGTCCTTCGCGCGGAGCTGGCCGAGCTTCTGTAGGAGATCCGAGGCGAGTCCGATTTGTACGTCCAAAGATAACTTTGCGAGCACAACTAGTGATTTGTTGTATTTGAACTAGGCTCTTTTGAATAACCTTGCCTCATGCCAAGATGCAGTGATCGATCTGAGACAGATCCAGTGCACCGACTAGCACCGACTAGCTCTGCTCACCTTCCTGGCCAATGGCACGCGGCCTTCCTGTTTTGCATTCACATCAACTGACATGAGCAATTGATCAGTTACGTGACGTTGTGTAAACAACACTATCGAAACTGATGATGTATGGCTGCAAAACCATGTCGTTGAAACATGGCTTGGTTCTCTATCCACATAACTCGGGATGGGTGACAGCTACATAAGGCGATCCAAATGTATTATTTATTTAAACATTGCTCCAGGGACCCAATCGGTTTCCAGGTCGCGGTCACGTCTCTCTATGCAGTGAGCCTATTGCGACCGGTCATTCGATACCCGCCTCGCGGCGCGCCGCCGTGCGTGGTTCGCCAATGTTTTGGTTATATTTGCGATCGATCTAGAAGAGATACCACCAATTTCGTGTTTTAGTTTGAACGGTAAGGAAAAGTTATAAAATTGCACATCAGCTTAAAACATAGGAGGATCGTGTTTTTCGGAAAACCAGGTCAACGTTCAAACTAGGTCACTTTATTTACTGAGTTGAACTTGAATGTTATATTCACCCGTGTTTCATAAAAGCATAGGTATTGGGCTTTCCGACGCATTTTTCCCCAACATTATACCGCACAAAACTGCATTCGCTGGTACAAGTTGAGAAATAGGGTTCGTGACGTCAATACGTATTTTCATCTGCTTCGACTTCTTTATTGGCTGTCACGCTGTATGGCTCTAAATGTAATAGAATCATGTTTTTGCCATATAACTACCCCGTAAACCTGTTCTGCTTAAACTTAAACGGAACGCTGTGTTGAAATAAACTTATCCGCGGCCGATTTGTCGTGGAATGATCCGGTGGTAAGGGCTGTGTTCCACATTTATATAGGATTTTGAGTTGAAATAACCATCTTGAAGACCTTTCGGTGCTGGTCAAAATCTTGTCTTTCTTATGACCTAAGCCCCTCTAGTTTCTGCGCTACAGCGCTACATGCTCGCAAAAATGGGGAAAGGTGTATTGGAGAGAGCAGTTCAAAGTCACCTTGGCATTCATGACGTCATAATAATGTCATTAAAATCCTGCCGTTTCATAAGCCATGCGGCGACCAAGGCCAAGACAGATATAATTGTCGAGGTGTTGATACCTGGCGTTCGTGGGCGCGATTTCCAGATATAACGGTCACTAATTGGTTCCCAATCGATGTTGCGCAAGATGTGATGACGAATCAGGCCATGGCGCACTGGGAAGCATATTCACTTAACGGAGAGTTGTTCTGTCTAGAACAGTCTTTTCCACTTAAAGATTATACCAATAGTTGTAAGTGAGCTTGTTTCATCCTATTTTATATTTGCTTCAATATCTTCAAATGTGAAACATTTCCTTTGATTTTGAGCCCATTAAATCGAAACCAGCGAGCGAGACCGGAACCCGTTTCATTTTAGCTGTGACACTGCACCGCGAATTTTGTGTCATTTAACAAAGGTTGAGTGTCATGAACATATTGGACTACACCTAACTACACATCCACTTACACCGTTGTTTTGGAACGGCTGTTTCAACACATTTCAGTAGAGTACTGAAACAACCTAGCATACGTGCTAGTTCAGGCCATTTGGTTCGTCAAAAGCAAAGACGTAAAACGCACTTCGTTCTCCCGCCCTTTCCATGGACAGTGTACCTAGCCATCCGCCCAGGGTGGCGGATCAATAAGTGTAAATCGCGTCTCCGCCACCTTTCAGTGATGATCGATTCGATCTATCGAATGTAATGGAATCGGTATGTTCAGAGGAATGTGATCCAATCTAAGCAAACGCGGTTGCCTTGTTCCTCCATTGACCATGCCTCGCTGATAAAGGTTCAACGGACACACACGGGAGGGGAGATCACTCCTGCGTAACCGGGCCGTAGTCAGGAATTTAAAACACGTACGCACGTCAGGAACGCAGCATTTCATTGCTGAGCAGTAATGATGGGGGCCGTAAATGCCATGCACTTGCATATAACCAACGTTCTATATCAAGCAGTTCAAGTGCTTATTTAGAACAGCAAAATCAACACCAATGACGCCAGCCGACACTTCGCCGTTTATCCTTGGTGTCGCCGCGCAAGAGCGAAGTGTGTGCGATCTGGTAGCAGTCAACCTTGCGTCCACTGCATTCCCAGTCTGCTGTCGTATCTATCGCAATTACTTCAAATTTACTAACATTTGACAACGTGTACTTGACGAAGAATGTCTATGTGTGGACTCCAAGCAGCACAGATTGTGTAAAAATGCCGCGTTTCCCACATATGATTAGGAAAAATATGACTTCTTGCCTGATGCCTCATAAGGTCGCGTAGTGGCTGAGTGGCTAATGCTCTCGGCTCCCACGTGAGAGCCCAGTTTAAATCCCGGTAGCGCCATAACCCTTGAGCGCTAATATAGCCTCTGCTCAGCCGCTCGAGCTCCATAAAAGGACGCGCGACAAAGTGGCTCATGCCCCTTTGAAAAAAGATTGACAAAAATTTCAGGCACAAAAATGTGCGCAACGCGCTGATGTTACTGTTGCACCGTTCCGGGGATCCACAGGACTGGGGACCACCGTCACCTCCCCCCCCCCGCCGCGCAAATTACACGGTCGCTGCGCGAGCCCTCAGCGGCGCCGCCAATTAGCCACGAGCCATCGCGCGCCGCCATCTCCGGAGTCGCGCGGCCATCCGTGACGTGATCCGCCGGCCGGCCAGTTAGCGAACGGCGCCGCAGGCACGTGACCCGCGCCGTCGGCCACGTGACTGCGGCGGCAGGAAACTTGTTGGCGATTTTCCGCCGAGTATGATGTCAATAGATAGCTGTGCTGCGGGGAGGGGGAGGAATCCGATCCCTGCAGTCGAATGCCGGCGATGAAGGGTGCACCGCGTGATGAATTGATGATCTGGGAATGTGAGAAGCCGACAGTGGAGCTGGTCGGAGCCTGAAAATGGGCTTCCCGGGGCACGGTTCTAACATTTCCGTGCGACGTGAATGGCAGGGGTGATTGGCTTCTGTTTGCCTTGTGCCGCGCGCCCACACCAAATACGCGTCCTTTCAGGTGCAGCGTTTATTGCTGTTTTTTTTCGTGTGGAATCGATGTGAGCTTGAATGCCTGCTCGTTCCTTTCGCCTCATGTAAAACTTAGCGTGGTTAGCCAAGGTAGTCAGATGTGGAGTTTCCACCTACAATGAAATATGCGTATTATTTGGGTGCTACCGCTAAGGATGCAGAGGCTTGGGAAGTTAAGATTTGAATATTTACTACACAAGCAGTACGTTAAACAAAGCCGTCACTTTCATCTGAGACCGAGGAAGTTGAGGGGGGGTGGGAGGGATAAGCAATATGTTAACATAAGCCTGGATAAATGATATCTAATCGTGACCCGAAATCAAAAAAATTTGTGGCAGAATATACCTTGCAAACAGCATTGAACCCGCAGCGATGATGAATACCATGTATTGCAGTGTATATACTGACAAACTAGTTCTTTGTATTTTGTTTTCATGCGGACCTTATACCTCTACTCAAGTAAAAAATTTCGGGACGCCGGTCTGCACACCGGGATGAGATGCAGGGGAGGGAGTCTGCTCCCGCTGCATAAAGAACACATCCGTTTCATTCACGGTCTGGAGCGCCTCCCGGACATGGTGACGGGAGGTAGGGCCCGGCCCGGAGATGACATTCTCCCCTCCATGCACACCATTCATGTTTGGCATCAACCGCTCCTGTATACATTTCCTACAGAGCTTCTCAACGTCCAGGGCACCTCTGCCCAGAAGAAATGGTTAAATGAGTAGTATCAGGACTGGAACGTTGCATTTCTGGGGGGGGGGGGGGGGGGGCTATGATACAACATAGCGGCTGGGCCCCCGCGGTATTGGCCTGGCCCCCGCAATATTGGGCTAAACCTCCACAATATGAAACCTGGTCCCTAATGCTCTATCAGTTGTTTGGAATACAGACACCTTAAAATTTTGCAGTCAAAATGTTTCAAACATAACGCTACCTTGCAAATCGGAGCTTATATTTTATACGCCCGTGAAATATGGCAATCTTGTTGCTGAACTGTTTGTCCCCAAAATTTATCATACTGTGCCGGTGAAATGGGCGCAAATGCCGCATTGCAGACAACTGTGAATTCATGTGAAATCCATGCGCATCATCGCAATTGGCCTCGTGCTATGCGGAGCACAGGTCGGACCATATAAATCCCATAGCTACAGTGCGAGCCACAAAAACACTCCAGTTTTCTTTTGTAGGTGTACCACTAGGGCAGTTTAATGATTTCGTCATGGGAGAGTCCACGGTTCACTGTGGTGCCTCTTGGAGATTGTTGCCCCCCTCCCCCCCTCCTCACGACTTTTTCCGGATTTCGGCTACGGCATTTTCATATCCTTATTTTTAATTAGGAAGCTATCGTCCTCTACGCATCGTGCAGGGATAGACAAAAGTAGGTATACAGGTTAACATGATGCACGTGTAGGTGCTTATGTACATCGCGCACATCCATCTTTGTTCTGGAAACTGATAAACTTACGTTAACTTAACAAAATTAAGTAATAGATAAATGACAATAAATAAATGATTAAAAATTAAAAATTAAGTACAACGAAAACAGCGGGACGTTGTATTTTTTAGGTCGCTGAACTTACAGTGAATGCTTGCGTTAATGGGGCCTTACAACGCTACGGAGACTATGTAGAGACTCCTGCCTGCCACCCTGGCAGAGGGAGAGGGGAGGGGACATCGCTGGGAAGCGAAACCCACAGCAAATGATTGAACGCAAAAGAAAAAAATTGTACACGATGTCTGAGTCGAGATGCCAGTCAAATGACATGTCATGACGCGAATATGGAAATGATGGAGGCAGTAAGTGGCGTAACTACTGAAATGCAACGTTCGTGGTGGGAGCAGAAAGTGGCGAGTCTTTGAAGACTTGCGCAATTTATCTTCTTATCTTAAAGCACACGGCCAGCTCCTTCGAATGTAGAAAAATTTTTGTGTCGTTAACATGGAAATCATCAAATAATGTGGTCCGTGGTTTGAGCTTGTTGTGAAGAAGCACGAAAACTGCTAAAACTCTAGCTGAGGAATGCGACTAGAGCGATGTATAAGCAATACGAGCTCTACAGATAAAAAAACCGGGGCATTTTAGGTGTACTGCATCACCGACACACAAAATCATCTTGCATTCGAAGGTAAAAAAATCATCGGAAAACACGGCTCCTGTTACCTGAAATGGAACTGCCAACAAAACAGAAACGCGACGCACGTCGTCGTACACCCATAAATCCGCGCCCAGGGTGTTGACTTCCCCTACGCTTTTTCAAGCACAGGTCAAAAACTATCGCTCGCGGCAGCACGGAATTTTAAGTACCTGTTCACCTTTGAATTTGGTATCCTTTGTGCGTGTCTAAAGTTTTGATCTTCAAAGATAAGTGACCAGGGTCAGACTGGACAGGTCAACCTATAAAAAATTGGCCTCACATAACTTTTTGCGGGTCATTTTCCATTGTGTAAACTTGTTATAGTAATACAACCTAACTATACCTACAGTTTGTACGCTTCAGATTTTGTTTTGAAAATGCGAGTTCACTGACCTGAACTCAGATAATGTTTGCTATTTTTTGTAAGAGGGAAAATTTTGGCGCATTTTTGTGGGGTTTTGGTTTGCTATGAGGTAAAGGGAATTAACCAATATGCACAACCTTTATGTGACCACGCAACACATGGCCTTGTCCCAGATCATGACCTAACTCCATGGGTACCTTCCGCAAAACACATGCTGAGCACAAAATAGGCAGTTTTAATCGGTAATTTTGAATGCTGACTTCAAATACTTCACTGAAAGCATGTCGTGATATTATTCTAATGCATAATGAGGCCACAACTGCTCACGTAGAGGCATTCAAGGTCATACGAGGTCATCCAAGGCCAATGACCTATGTTACCAGTAGCGAAGAGGCTATATGAGCGAGTGTGCCGCGTGTAACCATTTCCTTATCATGTTTGTAAAGCTGATTCTATATGGTTTCATGCAACAACGTGCCTGTCTCTAGTTTGCCACAAATGTACGCCATGCTTGACAACAACAACAGCTATGCCATCTTGGGTACCTGTAGATACACAATACTCTATTTATGACCAAACAAAAGAATTGAACTGGCAACATGGACCCGACTAGCACTTCGGTTTTTCACTTGGATGGTTGGTAAATTTGACCTACGTTGACCTCAGATGACCGCTAGGTCAGCCTTGAACAGCAATTTTGTGTCTAAAATGTTTTTCCCACAGCCGCACCTATAAAAATATGCTTAGTCAGAAGCACATCGTGAAAACCATGGTTCTTGTAGGCTACTGGTAGACCAACCAGTGGCGGACCTAGGCTGGAGTTGTTTTTTTGGGGGAGGGGGACAACCGTTCGTCGCCAGCTGGCTGGTGTGGGATCCGAGGTCCAGTGCATGGTGCTTCTCGCTAGTACCTGGCAGGGACACCATCCAGAACCGAAAAAAGCACCGAAATGCTCTTGAATCTTAGCAGAAGTTAAAACAAAACGGTTAAAACAGTTAAAGTTAAAACAGACGGTAAGTAGGCGAAACTTTCATGAAGTTCTGGGAATGTTTTTTGGGGGAGCAAAAGCATACTCTCAGAGGTTTTGCGGGGGGCCATGGCCCCGTGCCCCCCCCCCCCCCCCCCCCCCCCCTCCCCCCAGGACGCTTCTATGAGACCAACTCTGAACGGTGGCCTGATTTGACTTGATCCTTGAGGGGAACAGAAATGGTTGGAATGAACTCCTCACAGTCTTAACACTTATCTCCGTGGCACCCATATCCGTCTTGGCGTGTTAACGAAGGTTCTAACTGCATCCGTCGGAACGACCGTTTATGACCTCTGGCGACCTCATATTTGACCTAAGGCAAAACATTTGGTGACGATTCTTCGTGATTTGACCAGACCCTCAAAGCAGTTTCCTTGCCTTGCTCATGCGGTGTCTGGAAGTTGGAGATCCCAGGGTGGAGGGGGTAAGTCAACTTCCCCGGCTGAGAGCGGTCGTGTCAGACTCCGACAGGGCACGGGTGAATGGAGCACCATCGACTACACGAAACATAAGCCCTCAGGGCTTATGGCGTAGTCGGGGTCCGAACACTGACCGCTTCTGCGTGAGCCAAAGGCGCTATCCACTTGGCCGTCACGCCCCCGGAAAGGTCATGACACGGCAGACCCTCTGACCTGGGCATCTGGCACAGGACCGACGCAGGGGTCGTCACTGACGCAAAAGGATCATTTGCCGGATCAGTGAGTCCAACATTTGGCGCCAAGACACCAATGTGGCGTGTCAACCACTTATTGAAACGGTGCGGAGGGCCTCTGGTTCGGTAATGGGACCTCTGAAAGACACAGGTCACTGTCCCATCGTGAGTGCCTTGCACCATCACTTGTCACATCTACTTTCACTGTTCAGAGGGCCGTGAGCGACGCAAGAGGCCTTTGACATTCGTGATCCCGCTCCTGCTCCTGTCCAGCAAATGTGCCCCTACCCGACTTGGAGTCCATTGCCGACACGGGATTCCCTGTCAGGTATTGTAAACCCTTGATCAGCAAAGGACCCTTCATAGTGTAGGGGCCCGACCAACGAAAAGGATTCTGATTAATATTTCCAGGCTCCGACCCTGACCCTGTTTGGAAAAGGAGCCTCAGTGGCCAGACCGGCGCAGAACCGACTATTCAGCATTGGTGGCCTCAGTCAGCTGACTAGCACAGCTGACTTCACTGTCCCAGCAGCCCCCGATCGGTGCAAAAGGGCTGGATAGACTTCCCGACTGACTTTTGGGGTCCGTCCTCCTGACTGGCTCCGTTCATAAGCCCTGGTCTGCCCTTCGGACCCTCCGATCGGATCCTAGATCGCCGGCCTCTCGGGACCCTTGGGATCTGATGACCTGAGGCTGGTCACCTGGCTTTGGTGGTCACGCCATGAAGATTTGGGGCTACCACTTGAAGCAAAAGGCTTTGGAGCTCCTCGTGGCGGCGTCCTAGAAGTGGGTGCAACTTGGAAATATAGACAATTGTGCCCGAAATGAAGGCTTTAGGCGTGTCTTCGCGGAATGGGCCGATCCAGAATTTCGTCAATGGTGGAACATAGGCACCAAAATTTCCCTTTGGATTTGTTGTCTCTTGAAAATAAAGGTTTTGGGACCCTTCAAGGTACCCCTTGGAATCAAGTGTCCCAGGAAAATAATGGCTATGACCACCCGTAATGAAGGTGTTTGGTGCTACTTATCAGTGCGGCGAAGACCGAGTGAATCAGATTTTTTCGGGGTGAAAGGTACAAGAGTTCCTTACGAAAATAGAGGTCGTGGTGCCGGGAAATGAAGGTTTTGGTTTCCCTTCGCCCAGAAAATTGCTCTAGGATTTTGTTCAGGGTAGAAGGGTACGATAATGATGTACCGCTGGAATTTGGTGCGCATTGAGAATGAAGGTTCGGGCCCTTTTTGGTGCACTCTGGAATTAGGTGCCTCTTGAAAATAAAGGTTTTGGTTCTTGTTCTGATAGTTGTGCTGCTTAGTAGTCTGCTATTGCTGCCGTCCAAAGGTAAACTCAACATGTTCATTTCTGACCATTTTTACATTTTATGTCATCTTATTCGTCTTCTCACGCTCAATTCAGATATTTAAGCCAATAGTTGAAATTTGCACAAGCTTTTAGCTAAAGGAATGCGCTGAAAGTTTGTGAGAATTTGAACTGTTGGTTTTAATCACCAACTTCAGCATAACCAGATGACTCAGACGACATAAAAATCGCAAAACAGCCAAAAATTAACGTATGGGTTTCATATTTGGACGGCAGAATGGGCCAGACCAGGATTTCGTCAAATGGACACGGCACGGATATTGTGATGCACATGGAATTTGGTGCCTCTTGAATATGAAAATTTGGGGCCCTTTGTGGTGGCCCTGGAAATTGTTGTCTTTTCAGAATAATGACCGTGTGGTTCCCAAATGAAGGTTTTTGGTATTCTATCATGACCACAAACATTCGGTCCCTCGTGTAATCGTTGTGACATTTTGATGTCATGCGGGGGGCCAAAACTTCATGAGTGGCCCAAGGGGTGGTCGGCATGGGCCTTTGCCTCCCCTTTGGATCTCCCCTGCCAGAACAGCTTTGCTTCATTGCAAGCAGAAAAATGAGGCAATCAAATTTCAACAGTCTTGGAACATTGCCATCACACCACTCAACGAAACCTTCTTTAGACTCAGTGTCTGGTATTTCCGGGAGGAGCTCAACAGCTCCCCAAAATCGTTGCCTTCTAGCAGTTCCCTGGAGCGGCCTCGAAACGGCACCATTTGTGGTCAAGTACAGCATCCACCATGACACAGATGTACTGTGGCCAACTAGTGTTTTTTTCTTCTCCAGGAAGTAAACTGTCTTTTAACAAAACTAAGACGAATAATCTTTACATCTCATTTTCGTAACCTATTGGACATCTATAAAATGTAAATAAGATACTGAGCCCATCTGGAAATATTGAACGTCGTGAATATAATCGTTCCTCATCACTAGAAGACCACTGAAGCAATAGTAGGTATAGCACGTCCTAGTGAAATGAAGGTCGCTTACTCATAAGAGCTTTGAGCTCATACTGCCGACAAACCAGGAATTGGAGGCCCTTCTTTCTTTTATGTTGTCCAAATCACGATCATGATAAGTTGGACGAAATATGCAAATAATGCGTCTGGGAGATAGGATACACAACGTTCATGAGTTCGGCAGATCAAATGAGAATTACAAAGTTCCACCTCTGGATCTGATCGCTCTGAAACCTTTACCATTCGATGCGCCATACCTCTTTCCCCAGTGCAGTCAATAGATTGGTGACCGCAGGCCAGGGAAAAGCTGGGTACGCAAACCACAGACATGGCAAGGGTGGTGGGGGGGGGACACGCTTGTACGAGGCCCGCTTGATAGTGGAAGACCTCCAAAGAAGATAGGCCGGGTATGGTCCACGTTTTTAATTGTGCAGTCAGTGTTGTTCTTATACATTATATACAATACATAAATAATAATATATATATAAAATATATAATATATAATATATATAGATAGATATATATCTATAGAGGATATATATATATCTATCTCTCTCTCTTATATTACTCTATCTCTCTCTCTCTCCTCTACTCTCTCTCTCTATCTCTCTCCCCCTCTCTCTCTCTCGATCCTCCTTCCCTCCTCTCTCTTTCTCTCTCTCTCTCTTCTCTCTCTCTATCTCTCCTCTCTCTCTCTCTCTCTCTCTCTCTCTCTCTCTCTTCCTTACTAATGAAAGCGTTCTCAAACGCGGCCGTGAGATCAATTTTCGCAAAGTTTGTAGTTGAACTGGAGAAATCATGCATTAAATGACTGCATGAAATAAATCGCCGGTATTCTACATTGCCCCAGTGGACTCTTTTTAAACCGTTAGAACTCAGAAATTTGTCAGAATTTTCACCTGGGTTGCACAGAGATATCGAGGGCCCGGCAAATGTAGACTAAAGATCAAAATGGCGTAAGTTGTTAAGAGCACTTGCGAGCAACATTATTCACATAGATAAGGCATTAGTAATAGCCTCATTCCTCGGAGAAATCCAGGAGAATGGAGACGTAGATGCGTCGATATTTTGGCAAAGTGCCCTGATCAAAATCACAGCAGAGGACCCCTTTCTCCGAGGAATGAGGCGATTTTTACTGTCTTATCCATTTGAAGATAAAAATGGATCAACGATTTATATTAACATGACCAAGAAGTGCTTGTCTGGATATGTCCAACATTCAGTCAGAATTGATTAGTAGTACAAGCTACTGAACGTATTTTTGACCGTCATTTTGTTGCGCGCTCGCAAATCTTAGCAACAAAAACTTTGACGTCAGGCGTGGCAGTCTCCATAGGCCGCGTAACGTCGGCCCTGCGGTTAGCACTAGGCGGTAGCTAACAGGTAAACACAAATGATAACGCATTTGAAAGAAGTACATTTGAACGCCTTGAGGCACAAAATCGTACCGTCAGAGATTTACCAGGCATATCTTCCACCTTCGCGACTTTTAGATTGATAATAATGGCTGATTGGCCTTTGCAGCACCGTTAAGTGTAGCTGGAATCTGGTGTTGGAGCTGAGAGAGAAAGGTGAAATATCTGCTCTTCGCGTTGCTGTGATGATTTCTCTACCCAGTGGACAACCTCAGCGTTGAAAAAAATCGCCCAGTGTAATCTTTTGAACTGTACAACTTGATTTTAAAAGACATCCAGAAACATTATTTTACTATGCTCGCTATTGCGCGCACGGCGCCCGCCGTCTGGCGTTACTTGCAGCGGTTAACGCCGTGCGGTTTAACAAAAACTGCAACCCAAGCCATCGTTGTCTTTACTCCCCGAGATTGCGGGTATGTCATTGGGGCTGAACGACGCACTCAGCTGCTGAGGCTTTGTGGCATTACCTGCCTGTCACTCTGGCCGTAAGAACACTCACCGAGGGGAATCGAGCCCCGTACCTCTGGTTTCCCAGACGCGCAGTGGTTGACGCAAGCGCATTACCCGATACACCATCGGCACCCGACGCGCAGGATCAAGCCTTTTAATTTTATTGGAAAAGAAATGGACGTTCTCAGACAAACATGGAATGGCCTTATCGATTTTTGAACTTATCTCGACCCACCCTATCTAACACCAATGAGATCCTTCCTTTCTTTCCGGGAAAGGGGACCATTTGAGTATAACACTACGGGGCACATTGCTGTCCTCGGTTAAGGGCTGAAGGGCCATTCTGTCCCACCGCGGTGTTCCTTCCGGCCGCCATTCTGGCGACACGGGACGGGGTCCCCTGGCCGATTCGGAGGCCCTTGTGATACATCATATCACATTGGTCCGCTCCCTGGCGCGGGAGGCCTTCTGACCCGCGCTGCTGATCCCGGATTGACGCATGAACCCTCATTGATGCCACGTTTTCGCTGATTACCGCAGGTGGCCAAATAACTAGCACTCAGACTCCAGTTGGGCTTAACGGGCCCATGCTGGAATAGGGTTGAACGACCACCGTTCGGTAGTGGTGGCCCTGACTGACACAGGCCCTCTTACTGCCTCAACGCGAGCACTCATCATTAGTTGTTATGTTTCCTTTCATGGTGAGAGGGCCCCGAATAACGCAAGAGACCCTCCGCCACCCGGGCTCCCGTCCCTGTCCCTGTTGAGCAGATCTTCCCCAGACTGACTCAAGACCCCTTGTTGACACAGAACATCCTGTTAGGCAGTGGCCCTGCGTTGTTGCAGGGGCTCTGACAAATGCAAATCGCAGGCCCGGTCTTACCCCTGCTTGGGAAATGGGCCCCAAGAGATCAAACCAACACAGAGCCGACTGTTCGTTGTTCGCAATCTCTGGCCGAAATAGAGGAACGCTCTACCTTAGGGGTCCCCATCGGTGCAAGGGATTCTCTTACTGACATTTAAAATCACGATCCTATGGGCGGGGGTCCTTTATCGTGACCTACAGCCAGCCCTTCGGACCCTTCAGCCTTACAATCAGGTCCTTGATCGTTGGCTTCGAGAGACCCTTCGGCCCCTCTTCGAGCCCCTTCAAACACCGCTCCGACTCGGGGCCACTTACTGCCACAAGATCCTCGTTAGGGCCTGTGATCCCTGGCCAACACAGGAGCCCCTCTTTGTGTCAGAGACCCCGGACATTGCAAATAGTGGGCTCCGGCATCGCTTCTGCTTGGGAAATGGGTCTCAGGGGCTTGGCCGGACACAGAGTCAACTGCTCGGTATTCTTGGTCTCTGACCGGCTTAGACACTCGCATTGTCTCAGAGATTGCTCGAACGGTGCATGAAGACCTCTGACTGACATTTCAGGTCACGACCCCACGGGCCGCGATTCTTTGTGACCTACAGCAATTCCTTCGGGCCCAGTGCGCCGCCCGGGCCCCTTTTCAGGCCTCGTCGAACCCTTAGTCGGCTCGGAACCCTGGCGAGCACAGGAACTTCTGTTAGGCGCTGTGGGCCCCTGCCAGATACAAGGCCCCTGTCCAGTGAAAATAATTGATCCTGGCTTTATAGCTAATCGGGAAGTGGGTACTCAGACCAGTAACAAAACGGGGGGGGGGGGGGAGGGGGCGACAGTGCGGTACTGGTGGTACCTAACCGACATATAGGCCCATATTGACTCAGGGGTCTCTGATCAGCACAAAGGGCCCTCTGACCGTTATTTGAGTGCCAGTCCCTGCAGACAGGGCCCCTGAATAAGACTCCGACCAGCTCTTTGCGCTCTAAGACCCTCCCATCGGGCCCTTGATCGTCGGACCTGGTGAGCCCTCCAGGCTCTTCAGGCCTCCTCGAACACTGCCTCTGGCCGACTCGGGGCCCCTTGCCAACACAGGACCACTACTGGCGCTGTGGGGCGCTGCCAGACGCTGCGGCCACGACCAATGTAAATCGCTAGCTCTAGCTTAGTTCCTAGTTGGTAAATGAGCCCTTGGCCGGCCCATGCCGTCAGCCGGCCCATGCCGCCGCGGAGCCGACTTTGCCTACTCAGGGCACTGGTACTGGTGCGTACTGGTGGTATCTTACCGAAATGCAGGCCCTTATCGACTCGGCGGACCCCTGAGCAGCACGCAAGACCCTCTGGCCGGCATTGGAGTGCCTGGCCCTGCGGGCCGAGGCCCCTGAAAGCAATCTCCGACCGGTCTTTCATGCCCTTTGGGCCGTTAATCGGAACCTAAGGGGCGGGGGCACGCGCCGCTGGTACTCCTCTCCTGCTGCGCTACCAAATTAAAACCATTAATTTCACAAAGTCCCAAACCTTTGCTTGCAGGCAACTCAGATCTCAGAACTTACCACTCCGACTGGTGCGAAACCTTCCTCATTCGATGCGCTCGATGGTACCATGCGGGCTTTTCGGGGGGGGGGGTCTGCTTGCCGGGGCGGATGCAGGCCTACAATTTAGACGCAGGTGGATTGCCAGGTTTGAGATCCTTGGATGCATGGGCGGGGTGCGGATATTCCAACTATTCCAAAAGTCGCAGCTCTCACTGCATAGGGGTTGGCCTTGCGTGGTGAAGTCATGAACAGAGCTGCGTATTTGCTTGTTGACGTTTGAATGGTCATCAGCTTGTACGCAGGGCTACCGCATCAGGTCCTTAGGCGCGCTCGTACGGAATTGCTATGCCTAATTTTTTGGTTTAATGCTATGTGGTTGTGGGGTTTGCCGAGGCTGGCTGGTAGGTTCGTTGTTTACGCCCGTATTGAGGACCGTTTAGAGTAAAGTTTCATCATTAAAAGAAGCTTTGTAGCTAAACCTGTAAGCCTCGTTACTGGAACGAAGGGCCAATGTAGTCAGCCGTCATCCAGGTATCTACTGCTGGTCTATGCAGTTTGTTGAAAGGTTGGTATTGTGATCCTTTGCTGGCCACGGAGGATTGTTCTTGATATCTTTTTCTGACAGTGTTTACCTGTGAGGAAGTTCCATTTACAGTGTGTATGCTAATTCTTCTTTGTTAAATTGACAAGCTTGGCTGGTTCAAAGTATGCTACCTTTGGGATTACAATGACCAATTTTTGTTTGCTTATTGGCTATGGCCTGCATAGATGTTTAGTCGGTTGAAGTCATACAAATCCAAGTAAATGTAAATCAACTCTTTGAGTTAACTTGTCCTCCTCGTTGGTTGTCACTCGTTGTAGTGTTTTTGCTTTCTTTTCTGGATAAGTGGTTTCTTTTGAAGATCCGTTCTGAAGGATTGAAGAGGAATTGTCTGGGAGGAGAGGGAATCATTTTTACCTGGGACCAAGGGTATTGCATATGTGTTGGTTCTTCATGCTGTCTTGAAACTGAGCCATAATTTCTGTCTTGGGAATGAGAAATACAATTGCCCCAGGGTATGCTAGGGCCTTTCATCTGGCAACTTGCCCTTACAGAATATTGGTGCAGGTTAGACACTCAAAGGTTGGGTGAAGAGGGTGGGCCTGTGGGCATTCTACCAATCTCCACAAGTGGTGATCTTTGTTGGGTGGCCAGGATTTATACCAAAATTTACTAGATCTTAACTTGTATTGGTTCTGCAGTCTTATTTACATGCTAACTTCAATGGAAGACTGTGGCAATGATGAAACTTAAGTGATGTCTTGTAACATGTTATCAGTCACCAAGTATCATGATATGAAAAAAGGCACTCATTGAATAACATCCATATAGTCAAGGAATATGAATAACTGGCAATTTGTACAGTTCTGGTCCTCTAGAGCTGTAAAAAACTGCACTGGCTCTGCTGGAAGCATATAATGCAACATGGCATTTTACTCATTGCCTGCTCACCACTACTGCTGAATGTTTGCCTCCAGGACTCTAGGTACCCACTACCCTGATGTTTATGTTATCATGTTCTCTGGATTGCCCTGTAAAGAAGCCAGCAAACAAAAATTGTATTTATATGCATTCCTATGTGATTTAATTCAATGTCTCACCTTTCCCCTTCTCCAGTCTGCCCTTACCTTTGCACTGTATTTACCAAGACAATTAATGATATCTTGCTGGTGCCAGGCCAGTTTTTGTTGAGTCTGGGGTGCCAAATGAGTTATGGGAGTGGCAGGCTTAGTAGTGAAAAGTTACACTATCTGCTCTCAAAATGTGCTTCAAATGGGTTTCCTCACAGATTTACTTACTTTTTCTCAAAGTTTGGGGGGCAGGAGTCCAAGTTGAGAGTTGCTGGAGTCCAAGTTGAGGGGTCCTGGAGTCCAAGGTGAGAGGGCCTGGAGCCAAGTTAGTGGGCCTTGAGCTGATATGGAGGGAGTTAGAGTCCCCCCCCCTTCACAACTGAATGGGGGACTGCATTCCCACCAGTTGGTGCTAGGTATGTGTTATGCAGTGTGATGTGTTATGTGTTGTGTGAAATTTGACTCCCTGCATACATGAAGATGCTCATATGTATTTACCACTGGTACAATTATGGCAGAAATGTGATGGTCAAAGCATGCCATTTGGGCCACACCATTAATGCATCTTAGCATTTGACCATAACCAGTGCATAGCTAGTATTTATATGTAGGGGGACCTGAAGTATGTAATTCTTGCATACCCTTCTGTGATGTCTGGAATATTGCACTTACCCATGCTGTTTGCTATAGACAGCATAACATAAATACTAGGGTATCCAGGCTTAGACTGTTGTTAATGAGTTGGTTCTGTTTGGTCTCAAGAGATTTGGCTCTAGGGGGGGGGGGAGGGGCTCAGGGTACCTGACACAGCCTTGCTCACTTGCCCTCCCCCAGGACTTCAGGTAGTGTCAGGTACCCTGTGGTTCTCCATTGCTTATTCTAATGATAATCAAAGCATTTAGTTGCATTTAATCGGCATTTAATTAACATTTTGAGAGCACTCATGATATAGTTTCATGTCATTGTACAGGAAATGTCTGGAACTCCAAAACATTACCAATTAATACTGCTGCTGTTCTCCATCTGGGCCTGTAAGCACCTCACTCACTGCAGCTTGTACTGTTGGAAATTGGCTAGCCACAGCTTTCTGGTATGCA
>NW_023596461.1:11320743-11330519 GCF_011947565.3 Pollicipes pollicipes | reverse complement strand
GACCAAGTTAAGGGGCCGAGTTCGCCCAAAGAGACTGAATATATAACTACACCCCTGCGTTCACCAGCACGTCACCAGAGAGCAATAGCAGCGTGCGAGCGCCCAGGCCGACGCCAGCCCACAGTCGTGGAGGAAGTCAGCTCCAATGATGACTGTCTGGACGCCAGCAGCCAGGAGCCGCCAGGCAAAACTGTGGCCTCCCAGGTAGACAGCCCGAGTGGGGAAGCCGTGGGCGGTCGTTACGAACTTGTCGGCTGCAGTGGTCACTGCGGATCCGCTAGCTTCAGTGATCCGCGGGCTGGTGAGCTTCAGTTCCAGCTGCCGCCTGCATGACGGCCTGCGGGAGGAAAACAATATGCATTTAATACCACCCTTTCACTCAAGCTGAAGTCTTGTAGTTACGCTTAGTTCAAAAGTTTCCATCAAGAACCGAGCTCGACGCACCGCAGACGTCCACAATTTTTAAGTGTCAAAGCACTTGTATGTTTCCGACATTCTTATCTTAACATTTTGCCTGGAATTTGAAACTATCGACATTTAGCACGCGTATGAATATAAACCATACATTTACCAAGAGGCCATGGGAGCACGTGCCCTGGTGGAAACATGCACGATGGGCTATAGGTAATAACGTACACTACTTACACCGTAAGTTCACTGTCGCTATGGGCGTACACCTTTCAGCTGAGCTAGGAGGCGGTTAATTGAGTTCAGGAGACTCTTGTATGCATCAAGAGACCAATTGTCTGAATCAGGAAGCCCCTTTATGAGCCAGTTATGCCCTGTTCTGAATCAGGAGACCTCGTTTTGTGTTAGGCGGTTGCTGGCTCGAAAGGCCCCAAAACGTCGTGTTGCATTTCTCCACAAGATGTGAGTGGCTCTCAAGAGGAAGCATTAGCGTATTAGATTGCCGTGGCCAAATAAGCAGCCCTTCCACAGGGAAATGATTTTCTTGGAGACTAATGCGCAAATTCTTGGGAGCGAGTCGCACCCAATTACATACTGCGAGTACACCAAAACCACACTGAGGAAAGGTCCAAGAAGGGACAGCATTTGTCATTAATTATTTTCAAAAGTAATGTAGTGGGCGCTTACTTATGAAGAAATACTTAATTTTCGTCAAGAAGTTGCATCCACATCGTGGGGCCACCTTTTGCACGGTGGCGAAATCCAGAGGAGCTCACCATAAGAAAATCCGTGCATTAGTGACGTTTCAACATCATTAGAGTCATTTTCACGCCAGCATTATATGACAGGCACCTAATTGGTACGAAATCAGAAACTCACCAAGCCTTGGATAGGCGGCGCTCGTTCTCATCGTTTGCCGTCAGGTCTATCAAAATAATCAAAGGCGGTTTTATTCCGTACAGATGTGGCAGTTCATCATATACATCTGCGGACTTGATTCCATGGGACCAACCATAAAAAACCGCAAACGTGAAATGGCCAACGAGGGCATGTTGGCGGCACTCAAAGCTCCCAGACTAGAATTCCCCGTCTATTTTGATAGCTATTACGTATCATACTGGTTAATTCTCTCTGTTAATGCTAGTTCTCGTGCATTTCATTTCTCGTGCATGCTCTCAATGCTAGTTCTCGTGCGTCTCGTGCTATCTTTGGTCCGTCTTACAATGCTGGCGTGAAAAGAGCCAACAGGAACTTTACATAAGTGGGAAGCTTGCAAGGCTAGCGATACTTTCACGCGGAGGTCTCCCGTGTTTGGGACTTCGTGCTACAAATTACTCAAGATCTCCACGTGGGCAAACTAAGGGATCATGATTTTCGGAAAGCTGGTTTTTGGACGTTTCCTTATTTCCACTTCTTTGTGTGTTTTCATGAAAGGGACCCATTTAAACCTTGCTAAGCGTACAGATAGACGTCTGATTTCTTGCTAAAATGCTCGCAACAACCCATTATGACTTTCAATTTCTTATGTTGAGTTAACGTTTAAGTAGCCGTTTAAGTAACGTAAGGTTTACTTTACCCAGAGGGCACTGATTAAACGACGTTGTAGTGCTTAGCAATGATCATATTGGCGCTACTCAAGATTTCGAGATGCTCTCATCCTCAAGAGTCACCCTTGTGTCCAAAGTGGTCGCAAAGTGATTAATTTTGTTTAACAAACAGAAGGGAGCATAAAACATAACTTGCCGTTAAACTCTCCATAAATGCAAATATGCATGAGATTGTCCTATGTCAACAATAAAGGTGAAATCCGTCTATCGGAGTTGCCTTGCAAGCGTTAAAATGAAAATGAGGAAAATATGTAAACACCTCTGCTAAATCGAAAACAAATTTTGAAAATAACGACGAAATGGAACCAAAAAGGCACGAGTGTCGCTTTATGTACGCTCTGGAAGCCCCGAGCTCCCCAGTACTGACTTGGAGCTGTCACCACAAAAAGTCATCCTGAACGTTTCTTAATGTGCCTCTCATTTCAACTCCTTTATATGATATGTAAGTGTGCAAATATTTGCAGATTTTTCATGAGACTGTGCCTGGATCCGTGCAACAAAAGTGGTCTGCAATAAGCGTTAACTCTTATGTATAAGGTGGCTGGTTTTAAGGTAAAAGGATTTTATAAGGTTGGATCACTACACCCACGTCACAAAACAAGAACATTTCACAAACATTATGAGCAAGGCTATCAACTATAATTATCATACCTCAGCTCGCAAGCACTGCTCTCACAATGTAAAATGTCTATTGCGGTTGGGGGCTTGTTGTGCATTCCAAGTGCTTTGAGAAACCTGTTCTGGCCTCCGCTGCCACCGCCAGATTTGCTTCATTCCAGCTGTCACTTTTCAACGCTGTTGCGATGCATCTTTCCCCTCTCCTTTCCAGTTTCCAGAACTTTCCGTCCCTGCATGACGCCTCTAATGTGCACACTTGCTCTCAAAACCTGAACATGTCTTTGTTGTCTTATGCATGAGCTGATCACATGTACAGTATATGAAACAATCATTCATTTTGTATGCCATTCAGCTTTCACAGGAGATTCCTAAATTATTGAAGAGGACACCTCTTTTTCGCTTCCTACCGGGTACCAGCTCTAACTTTATGAAATGCACATTCATAATTAGATAATTAACTTGCGCACAGGAGATTATTGCATCTTTTACCTTAAGCTGCTGTCAGACTAACCCGCTGGGAGTGAGAGCTACCTCTAGTCTTGAAAGACGAGCATCCCTTTGTATCCACTGGCAGTACGAGCTACTTCTTGCCTTTTAAAGACGAGCATCCATTTGTAACAGTTAGTGCATTAATTTGCTTGGCTTTGGTGCTTCGGATTCACAATGAGATCATACGTGCATTGCAGTCATCGGGTACAAATGCTTTGCAGTGTACTTGTTAAAGACCGAGATCCCGTTTTCGAGGTCGGGAGCGGAGCTCCTGGAGAGCGGTGGTCACGTTGTTAACAAGTGGCTGTCGGTGGGCTTGCAGAAGACCTCCGGACGCTCAGCAATCCTCGTGGATCTGATCGATGTCGCCACGAGGTTGAGGCGGCTGAACAGCTGCTCCGGGTCGGCCGTTGACACCGGCAGGGCGGCGAGCACCAGGATGAGCTTGTGAATGTTGAAAGCAGGAGATCCGAGCACTTGGCTTAGGTCTGTACCACAGATTTTGCAGTTTCTTCTTTCCTTTCCACAATTCCGGCCAGATGCTGTGCTCAGGCTCAACGGCCGGTACAGGGTCCAGAAACCCGCGCATTGCGTCACGGCCGGCTTCATTGCCGTCCAGCTCTTCATACTTGCCGGAAGCAAGCCACGGAGTTTGAGTGATGGCTGCCGCGGCTGCCCGAAGCAGGCGTGAAGCTGGATGAGGACACTGTCTAGCAGGGGGATAAAGCAGTCTGCTCTGAAGTACTCTGCAGCATCGCAGAAATCCTCGCGCTGGACCGGTTCACCGACCTTAGCGCACAGCGGGGAGGAGCGATAGCAATCCCAAGGACGTAAGCTGCCTCACCTGCCTTGTCCATCACGGCTTCTCTGGCTTCTCTCTCCATCCCTACAGCAGTCTGATGCATACATCGTTGTCTCCTGCAGCCCCGGAAACACCCAAACCCTTGGCCTGGAGCATACGGGCGACTGTTTGCGCCACAGACGCCACGGCTTCAAACGCATAAAGCACCGCCAGAAATTCTGAGCAGGCGATCGTGCCCATCAGCCCTTGGGCGCTCTTCCGCGCTTCTGAAGAAAACCGTATGCCCATTTTTGTCAGGCAGTGAGCCACTGCTGGCAGCAGCTGGCAGATGCGCGTCACTGCCTCGTGACGCTCCAGAAAGTGCGTCGTGCGTTGTAGGCCTCTTCCTGCTCTCTTTGGACACCACCTTTTTGATGGCCTTTGTCAGGGCTCTGGCGCGATTTCCGCGAATGAAGAAGGTGGTTATGTTTCTTACGGTATCAAGACATTTCCGAATGTCTTACTGTTTGCAGCTGCTGCTGACGCATGAATTAAGTGTACGCATCGAACGGCGGAAAAACTCGCAGGGGTCTTTATCGCGCTTGGGCACAGCTGCTGCTCCCACATTCTCACTGTCCGCTGCTGGAGCTTCATCGAACCCGCAGCCGGCCATCTCCCCTGTGCCCTCCGCCAGTCCGACGTCTGCGACTTTTTTCAGAATGACACCGCCGACGTTGACTCCACTCATCTTTGTCCCGTGAATATCGTCGTCCTCTTCCTCTTCCTTCTCCCTCTCGTCGTCGGTGCCGTTGTGTTTGGAGCACCCAGTGTCGATCTCCTCGAGAAGATCCATGATGCGAACAGGATCTTGTGGATATCCCACGTTCCATGCCGCTGGGACGCGAATCGAAGAACAGATGCCATCTGTTCATGTCCAGCTCGGTCAGTTGTCTCATCCACCAGTACGGCTGGGCAAACTGTCTCCCACTGTTTGTCTGATGTAATTGTGATGCAGGTGGCGGTGCAGTCAAGCATCTCGGCTTGAGTAGCTCAGCTTATGCAAGGGAAATGCTCACCAACACCGAACAAATCCAGCACTTTTATATAAAGCATCGTGACATTCACAGCTGGCTAGATACGGGGCCGCTTCACCAAGGAGCAGACAACGTAAGCAACTTAATATTCGTAACATCGGCACTTGTGGTGTACAAGCTTGTCACATCAGACGTTTTTCAAGGAATCTTGACTTAAATCGAATTATCCGAGTCCTTTTTGTGAAGTGGCGATCGAACGTTGTTGGCGCTGTTCGTCGTGTCATCTACACCGTCTCTGGCGGTTGTCACGTGGATCACGGGCGGTCGCTGTGCAGGGGACCACCCAGGGCGCTTTGGTCGTCAGCCCATTACGCGATAAGACTGACACAGCCAGCGGGACCGCTCGCCTTGCGTGCCGCGCGGTCAACCCAGCCCCTCCCCACCCCCCCCCCCCCCCCCACTCCTCCTCCACTATCGTCTTTCATGGTAACGGACTGAATTGAAACGGCCACGGAATATCCAGTCTGCGCATGGTGTCAATTTGTTCAGTCATTGATATGTACACGCCTATCCGGGCCAAGCGGGTGCCATCATCCTTTAGAAACGTCCGCCAGTCTCTGGGGCGCCAATATCTGCTGCAGTGGTAGGGGTGGCATATGAAAATTCCATAAGGTGCCTGGCAACTTATAGCGTTGTTTTTGTATTGAAACGGGCAAGGTCGCACGAGAGGTAGGGCCCGTGTCACCCTGGGTCGGCAAGAAGCCGGGCACGTTCCGTCCACGTGCTGCGCCTGAGGTGCCACTCTTAGCCTCAAGGCGCGTGATACTGCGGCGTGGGAAGGAATCTCTGCCATCGCACTGCGGGGATGCGGAGATGAGCGTGACACGCGCGAGCGGATCGTCGTATGAGCGTGGTTCGCGACGATGCTGAAGTGCAGGCAGCGCACGTACGTCAGTGTCATCCTCCCATGTATTCGACCTCCTTGGCCATGCTAGGCGCTTCAGGTTCCCTTATTCCGCACGGGCGCCCATGAAGCTGTAATGTCTTGTCTCCAAGCTAGTGTGTCTTGTGGCTTTCATAACTTCAAACTTGAAGGTCCCACAGGTAGCGCGTGTGCATTCTTCAATCACTGTGGGCGGCTATTCAAAGCACCAATGTCATCCAAGACCCCCATGAGGTTCTTGGGGTGCCCATTTGTTCTTTAGAGCTTCTTTATCGCCCTTGAGACGTTTTCAGACCTCAGGAACACCTTTTTAGCACCCGGGGCGCCTCTCTAGAATTCGGGGTACCATTTTATTTTTAAGGTGTCCTTTTAGCTGAATGGACTATTTTCAAATATCAAAGAAAGTCACTCGGATTCTGTCCGTCCATTTCAACTTTGAAATATTGTTATACTCCAGGAGCACCCTTTGCGCCCTCGGGAGCGGCTCTGTGTGCTTCTGTGTCCCTTTGTTTGGACTTATTTTGTTCTTTAAGGCGCCCTTCCAGATATCACAACACATTTCAGACCTCAGGGACACTGTTTGAGCCCTAAGGGTGACCCTCCTGGGACTTGGACGCCCTCCCGTTCTAAAAGGCGTTCTTTTTACCCTCGGGACATGTTGTCATACTCAGTTGCGACCTATTGGCCATCGGGGCGCCCGTCCAGGTTGCGAGGCGCCCAGACTCTTAAGCGCATCCCTCTAGACTCGAAGCATGTCCTTGGACCGCAGGAACACCTTTTGAGTCCTAGTGGGAACCCCTCCATGATTGGGGGCGCCCTTTTATTCTTTAGGCATTCTTCTATAATTCGGGACAATTTTAAACATGAGGACCTCTTTTAGCCCTCGGGGGCACCTCAGGGTATTTTG
Source organism: Pollicipes pollicipes (assembly GCF_011947565.3). NCBI lineage: Eukaryota > Metazoa > Arthropoda > Thecostraca > Pollicipedomorpha > Pollicipedidae > Pollicipes > Pollicipes pollicipes. Next base: position 11,323,732 of record NW_023596461.1, on the reverse strand, counting down.
GGATGCTATTTTGCATTTTTTTAGAGCGCCTTAGACCTGACCCTGGGACATATTTCGAACGTCAGTGACGACCTTTGAGCTTTCAGGCTCTTCTCCAGGGTTTGAGACACCCTTTTGTTCTTTAGGGCGTTTTTATTGCCTTCGGGACACATCTTCAAATTTCAGGGGCGCCCTTTGAGCCATCGGAGACAGCTCTGGTGTCATCGGCGCACCCTTTATCGTTAAGAGCTTTCCTCTCGCCCTCCGGACGTGTACTACGGGGGCGCCCGACTGAGTCCTCAGAGGGCGCTCTTCCAGCCCGGAAGCTTTTGATGTCCTTTTATTCTTCAGGGTATCTTTCTAGACTTTGGGACATATTTTCAGATCACATGGGTGCCCCTTCAGCTATCGGGGGCGCCCTTTCCTTTTTCACATCCCCCGAGGTTTGGAGCACCTTTAAATCTTCATGACCATTATCACCCTGCCCCGTTCCGGTCCGTGCCAGGTGCCCCTTTAGGGGTACGCCATAGAAGGGCGCCCTAGAGCGGCTTTTGGGGAGGGCCTAGAGCGGCCTTCGGCGTCTCTCTAAGAACGCTCTTACTTCTCGGTGGGGGGACACGTTACCCAGTGCCCCACCCCTCTGCCCCCCCCCCCCGCTTACAAAGATGTCAATTTGGCTGTTTTAACGTGCTATGACGTCTGGAATATCTTGCCGACCATCCCACACCGTCCCGAACAAATCTGGTACGATTTGTGGCATTTCCAGGTACGCTCAAAATGTGCCACGGCAACACCGGTGCACTTCGCTGGCGGCCGCAGGGGCGGCCGGGAAGCGGTGTGCCAGTAGGTGTCAGTCTCTGCCAGGCAATGGCAATTCGCGTGCGCGCGCTGCTCGGGGCGGTGCTCCTGCTGGCTCCGGTGTCGTGGCGGGTGGAAGCGATACATACAGCCAACAGCGACTGGCCGGACCTGTTGCCGACGGACTGTGGCCGCCGCCAGGTGAAGCCGAGCGAAGCCACCCGTCCGTTCATAGTCGGGCCGGGCAACACCACCGCCTACTACGGCCAGTACCCGTGGCAGGCACGGCTGGTCGTGTACGACTCCAAAGTGAGGGGCTACAAGCACCAGTGCGGCGGCATCGTCATCACGCAGACGCACGTGGTGACGGCCGCCCACTGTGTGAGTGAGGTCGCCCCCCGGCGGCTGCTGGTGCGCGTCGGGGACCTTCGATTCGATGGCCCCGACCCGTTCGAACAGGAGTTCGCTGTTGCCAACCTCCACATACACAGCCAGTTCGGCACGGGGCCTGGCCTGCGCCACGATATGGCGCTGCTGCGGTTGCGGGGCCGCATCGGGCCCGGCATCGAGTTCAGCCGCTACGTACAGCCGGCCTGTCTGCCGACGGTCGACTCTAAATACGAGACGTTCCTGCCGTGCGAGGTGTCCGGCTGGGGCCGCATTGCGGAGCACGCAGATATCTCGGAGGTGTTGCGCGGTGTCTCGGTGCCGCTGGTGTCGGACATTTTCTGCGGTGCGCCCGAGGTCTACCAGGACCGGTTCCTGCCCGGCGCCATGTTCTGCTCGGGTCTGACGGGTGGCGGTGCCGACGCCTGCGAGGGCGACTCGGGTGGCCCGCTGGTCTGCAGCGACGAGGATAGCGGCCGCTTCGTGGCATACGGCGTCGTGTCGTCTGGCGACCCGCAGGGCTGTGGCCAACGACCCGGCCTCTACACGAAGCTGTCGGGCTACATCGGCTGGGTGCTACGCCGGCTCCAGCTGGACCAAGAAGATGAGGCGGTCCCGAACGCTGCCGCCGTAAACACCGTCAACCGGCCCCAGGGCGACCTGGGTCGGGCGTGCTTCACACCCCGCGGCGAGGCTGGCTTCTGCATCCCGCTGCGAGACTGCCCCGACTTGCTGCCGGCAGGCGGCGGGTTGCGGTCGGGCCTGCAGGGGCGACCCGTCTGCGGGCTGGACGCGGCCGCTACGCCGCTGCTCTGCTGCCCCGGACAGGCCCCGCGGAACGTCGGCTGCGGACGGACCAGCTTCTCGCCGCCGGCTTATCTGGGCGCAGCGCTCGCCAGGAACGCCGCCAACTTCCCCTGGATGGTAGCCATCATCAGAACGAAAAAGGACGGAAGAAAGGCGGCGCTCTGCGGGGGCGTCGTGATCTCCGATCGGTGGGTGTTGACGGGGGCGACCTGCGCTCGCAACGTCCACAAGCTGAGACTCCGCTTCGGTGACCTTCATCTGCAGGATACCTCTGACGACAACCCTACCGCGCCGCCGTTCGAATTAGAAATTGTCAAAGTTGTAAAGCATCCCCAATATGCGCCACCGAAAAAAATCGTACAGAACATCGCGCTGATGAAGGCGGCGTCCAAAATTTCATTTTCTAGCACGGTGAACCCTCTATGCCTCCCAGAGGCATCCCTGACGTCGAATGCGGCAGCGGGCAAGGACCTCCTCTTTGCTGGCTGGGGCTCGCCCAATCGTGGTGACAATTCTGCGCTTTTGTCGCTGAAATGGTCGAGACTGCGGGTGGTTGATATCAATGAATGTGTGAGTAACTATACTAGGGTCAGCGGAGCAGCGCAGTTTTTTGGAAAAGGGTCATTTTGCACCAAGTTTATCAGCGCATCAGAGGAGTTCATGTGTGCAATCAATGGTGGTGACCAGGGCTCGGTGTTTATGGACGTGGTTAGGGAAGGGAGCTCTGAGAGGTGGTACGCAGTGGGGCTGGCTATTGGTGGAGTGGGCTGCGGTAGCAAAGAGTTTCCAGACATCAACATCGCACTGGGACCATCTGTGGGCTGGATCCAGTCGGTTATCTCTGCGCCCTAACAGGCTATATCTCTTGCTTCAAGAATCATCATATAACGCAACCAAAACCACCCTTGCATTTTTGTGTTTTCATGGTGTTTTTTATGCAGCACGCCATACAAATTGGGCGATGTTGCGGCGGTTTGAAACCTAAATGCTTTCAATACACCGTTTGCGTCCGATCGTT
>NW_023596461.1:11196524-11320733 GCF_011947565.3 Pollicipes pollicipes | reverse complement strand
AATAATCCAAGATTCAGTAATAGCTACCAGATATATTCCTTATTCAAGCATTTGAGCATGGAGCTCACCGAACTTGTTTCTGATCTTCTTGTAATTGCATAAAAGCACCTCAGTTTTCCTACATTTGTTTCGGCTGATTGTTTAGCAATTTTGAATGTTCATTATCCATGTGCTCTATGTTCACCCTCCCATCCCCAGAAGCTCGTTTGCCCGAAGAAACTGTTCGAACATCCTACTCAGGACGTACACACCCTTCTCAGAGAAGTAAAGTCCATCCCTCTGATACATGTCTATGCAACTGAAAAACCTGCTTCACTCGTCTACAAACGTGAAACCTAATTTTTTGAGACGTTTTCCTACTCAAAAAGCCCGTCGAAAGGGCCCTAATCCAAACAACCAAACCGACGTGCTGGAATCGTGAATAGCTTGCACAATATTGGTTGCGAGCCAGCTGACGGCCGTTACATATGGAAAGCGTGCTCACGAATGCTAGATATGAAAATTGCAACAATTACATCCTTCTTGATTTTGAACGCTGCATGGCCGATGAAATGGCAGGATTTTAATGACGGTATTACGGTTTCCTGGGTGCCTTGGTAAATTTGAAATTGCCTACACGAAAAATTCTGCATATCTTCGCAGGTGTACATCAGAGGCTAGAGGGTTTAGGTCTAAAGAAGGGCAGGGCTGCAAATTGCGCCGAATGATCTTCAAAATAGATATTTCAATTCAAAGTCACATACAAATGTAGTATACTTCCGGTAATAAAATGCTGGTTGAGGTCATACTCACAGCCATAGCCATACATCTTGCAATTCTATTCTTAAACCCGCATGCCTGCAACGTGCAAATTGATAGGTAAGACAATACGAATAGCCTTATTCCTCGCAGAAGACATAACCATAAACGTGGAAAGATAGGTGTATTGATATTCCGGCACCATGTCTTTATCAAAACGAATCAGCACTGATACTCGTTTTGATAAAGGTATGTAGCCGAAATACCAATCCAGTTATCTCTCCACTCTCCACGTTATTTTCAAGGAATAAGGCTATTAGTATTGTCTTGCATCTATATGCATGCGTGCATCTATATGTGTGCATTTTTACTCATATTGTCCCTCGCAAATTCACATAGCAGCTTCAGCCGTAACGTACAGATCACGTTATTCTCTTTATTTCGGGGAAATTTGGTGATGCGCCGTGCCCTTTCGAAATCAAGCGGGCTGGTGCTGGGGCCACAGAGGGCAGAGCGGCGTACCGACAGGCGCTGTCGCATACTGCCCCTCCTGCCCTCTTTGCCGCGACTGGGTTGTGTCGCCGTGCTGTGTCGCTGTGTCGTTGTGCTGTCTCGCTGTGTCTCCGTGCCGTGTCGCCGTGGTGTGTTGCTGTGTGGCCGTGCTGTGCCACTATGCCGCCGTGCTGTATCGCTGTATCGCAGTGCCGCATCGCTGTATCGCCGTGCTGTATAAGTTAAGCGGTGGTATGACGTCTGACCTGGCAGCACACGCGGCGCTGCTGGTGAGACTGCCGATCGTTTCGGCGTTCACGTGTGATGCCGGGAAGCGACAGAATGCAGTGATGCCGGGAAGCAGTGTGCAGCGCAGTGTGCAGATTCACGTATGATGCCGAGAAGCGACAGACCAATTATCTGTGTGCAGAATGTTCAAAATGCCCCATAGTAAGTCTTCGTACCCCGAGCGTACATCAATAATTCATGAGGCAGCGTTCAACCGGTAGGGACAAACTGCGCAGTTTAGTCAGCGCTGGGCTGCCTCGCTGGTGCATTGGTAAACCTTGAAGTAAAACAGCGCATGCTGCCAATGTCAACGTTTGTCGTCATCTATATGCACGACTGGTACTGTTCATGTATATACGAAAACTTTGGGATTGGGCTTTCGTGATTCCTAAATGATATGCCCGTAATAAGACGCGTAACTTCCCGTTGATAAATGTTATTTAATAATAGGTATGCATGTTCTAGCCCTAACGAATATCTTCCCTGACAGGGAGGCTCTCTATGTGGGGGCGGAAGGGCTGCCCGGCTGTCGTTGTTGTTGGCTTGTGTCACAGGCTGTCGCTATGCGCTCTTGCTAGGACGCCTACCTGGTTGCTCTATGGGAACAGCTTACATGCTGCGCATGCCACCTCACCAATGCAAAACTTGTGTGAGGAGCCCGTTGGTCAGCCTACGAGCCGGGTGATGTTCGTCGGCGCACGTCTCGGCACGTATGACCTCCGGCACCCTCGACATCTAGCACACACATATGTAGTGGACTATTATGTAGTAAATTATTGGTAGTGGATTCTCGGACCGGCATTCAGCCGGCCCAGCCAGTGCTTAACCGGCGCGGCCGGCTATGTCCGTGCCTTCGGGCTACCGGCCACGTGACCTGGCCAAGGTCGCATGTACGGGCGAGGGCGGCCGCAGGCTTGGGGCAGGGACGGCCGGGTGCAGCCGGGGATTTAAGCGTGTTCGGGACCTGACAGCGAATGTATTGACCTAAGTGAGGTAGGGTCTCCACCTACGCACAGACATGTGAGCTGCATAGCTGGGGTGAAATGGGTGACTGGTGCATCGGTGGAACGGTAAAACCAGCCAGGCGGCATCAACGGCGAGGGCGGCCGCAGGCTTGGGGCAGGGACGGCCGGGTGCAGCCGGGGATTTAAGCGTGTTCGGGACCTAACAGCGAATGCATTGACCCAAGTGAGGTAGGGTCTCCACCTACGCACAGACATGTGAGCTGCATAGCTGGGGTGAAATGGGTGACTGGTGCATCGGTGGAACGGTAAAACCAGCCAGGCGGCATCAACGGCTGTCTCGCCATGTACGGTTGTGCGCCCTTAACCATGGTATCCTACTTATTACCTACGGCTATTTAGCCGGGGGTGGGGTAAAGGGGCTGCTAGATATTAGCTTGGTAGCCTGATATCCTTAAAGTGAGCATGTCACCTTTTTGCACTTTTCACTTGGTGTTGGAGCAGACGCGTCCGATTTGATCGATAATACCTGTGTTTTTTTTTTTAAAAATCGCTCTCAATAGCTCCAGAATTTCAATTTGAAGTAGCTGCTCCTGCGGGAGAAATCTCGCTGGAAACCCCGCTCACCACTACGAAAGTGATGCATTTAATTTGCTTTGCTTTTCCACCATGTGTGTTCTGTGATGTTTGCAACACGCTAGTTTGTCTTAATGTTTGTGTAATAAATGCTATGAAAGCTGGACACACTGTTTTAGAGAAAAAATATGCAAACATGCGGCTACAATCCCCGAAGTTAACGACACCCTATGCTAGGCTTTTTCCTCCTTTTTCCCTTCGTAGTTTTTATGGCGTTTAGCACGGTAACTCTTTTCGAGACGCACTTAAGCTTTTAGAAACGGAGTGTCTTATCGCCCACAGCCGCGCACTGCTTCAAGCTTCAAGTAATGGGCTTCTCGTTAAGTTAAAACAGCTGGAAAATGGTACCTCTAACCTATAACAGCTAACAGCCGCCAGCAGATTCTGCCGTCGTCACGACGACGGCGGTTGCCGTGACGCCGACGGACGCGACAACCGCAGTTGTCGCGGACTCGGGGTACAATCTGGGGCTGCCAAGAAAGAAAGAAAGGAAGAAATGTAGTGTTTGTACATGGCGTTGGCAGCGTAATTGGGACTCGAAAATAATTGAACTAAATCTCCTTACTGCTATTATTAGGCGTGAATGGTCCTGAGGTATCAACGGAGTGTATTTTTAAAACATGCCCCAAAGATGGGACACTCTAACTAACCCACGCAGACTTCATGCATTCGACGCTACGCCGTATTCGCTCCAAGCAAACCCTTTCGCTAGCGCCCACATCACACCATTCATCTCGGACGCGCACACGGGCTGCCCCCCCCCCCCCCCTTCCCTCCCTTCCCCTTCAGCACGTCCTCCATCCCGTTCCAACGCCTTCACCTTATAATCGGCACGTGTGTGCAATTCCTCACCGGGATCAAATACATTGTCATTCCATCTACTTCAGACATCTATTTAGGCCACGTTTATGCCCTATTTACGGCAACTCGGACCAACTTGATATCAGCCTAGCACCGACCGCTGCGAAGCCCGGCGTCGCACTCCCCCAGCGGTCACTGCTCTGCTCTGCTGTGGCATTCTCCTTCCGCCCCTCGGGTGCTTCCTATGGTGGGCGTTTATTGGGCGTTCCTATAAGGTATTTTATTTGATGTTTTTGTTTTCTCGCAATATGTTACAATTGAGTTGGCCCGCCCTCGTTTGTGATTTATCCAAACGCCTGACTGGAATGCGCCCTTCGCCAGTCCGTCACTGGGCAGTCCTGGCCTACTCCCGTGTTCGGCTCCCGACGTGTCCTGGGGCGAGGACTCGAGCAGCATGTCACTCGCGGTGGTACAGGACCTCTTCCTGCCTCGCCTCGAGCGGGTCCTGGAGATCCCCTCTCGCACAGTTCCCTGACCGCAGCTGAGGTCACGTCAGCGCCGTCAAGGCAAGTTTCTGGAGGGGGGGGGGGGGGGGGCGGGAAGCGAAAGAATGCCGTCTCTCGCTTTTCCGTCACGCGTTCAATAATCCCGAGCAGCCGGCCGACAGCTGGTGTTTCTTCTGGACGTGGCGGCCCCCTCGGAACAAGCGCCGCCGTCATGGCAGATCTGGGAAGGGGCCGGCATTTTGCTGCACCTGACCGGTCGTCGTGCACCGCTGGGCCTCACCACAGACTCGGTTAACAGCAGGCGTCCTTCTGCTCCGGCGGGTCGATCGGCTGCAGCGTCCGGTCGATTTGCGTCCACTTCCCAGACTCCGGTCGGCCTGACGGCCTTGTTTGGTTCGGACGGGGCTCCTGCCTCTCCAGACTTGTTTGCTGTCCATGCTCCGCAGAAAGGTCCAACCGATGCTGACTGGGTGGCGAGGGAAGTGCTGGCATCGAAATGTGCACGTACACGTACCGCTATTATACACATGTATACACGTACCGCTATTGAGATGATCAGCGGCAAGATGCAGTCTGCCTGCGCAGGTACCCCGTTGATTTGGAGCCCTCCTACCTACGGACCCAGAGACCCATGCAACCCATGACCCAGAGATCTGATACAATTTGGTGGACAGAGCGATTTTTACACAGACCATTCTTATTTAAGCCCATCATCACACTACACACAAGCGCTTGAATTTACTTCCAAATGTCAAAGGTGCGTGTGTGGTGCACGAAGTCACGAAGTCACGAAGTCACGAAGTCACGAAGTCACCTTTCAAGTCACTGGTGACGCTGTGACTGTGAGTCCCGATTTTCACCCCAAGCCAACGCCGGCCGCATCGTTCTGGTGTGCATTCTTGGTGCCGAGAGAGGGAATCCAACAGCGGCCCATGTCTTCGAAACCACCGATGCCGACTGCCAGGCTGCAGGCGCCCGCAGACAATAATACGATTAGCATAGCATGGGCATTACGAAGAACGTATCCTGGACGGGCCTCTCCCGCTCGCCTGCACGGGGTTTGCGGTGTTTGCAGCCGCCGCAAGAGTTCATGACGTTCAGGCGACTTATGTTGGAGGAAGGGGGACCGGAGTGGGGGCGGGGATGGCGTGGAGTCCAGAGTGCGGCGTGCAGCCGGGACAGAACAGCTCTATGTGTCGTCCCGAGGTGTCCCGTGCTGCTGCTTGTTTCAATCGTCGAGTCTGTCGATGTCGGGTCCCGACGTCTTCTGACCAGCAGTGTAAACTGGGCGATCCCCTATCTGTTACGACACTTTGGTACGCTCAGCTGTTAAAACTTGGACATTGCCAAGGACCCAAAATGCAAATTGCTGCCTAATCTAGACTGGGGCAAAATCGCACACATCGGGGCAGTGGATGCTGCTGAGATATCTTATAGCATGTATGTGCCTATTGACAAGAAGTACGACAAAAAATTGGCCAGCGAGGTTACTGTAGCCTTCTTATTTTGGCATCGATACCACGCGGCACACACATAATGACAATACACTTGCTAATGGATTTTTTATGTTTGCTAAAAGTCCTTTATCAAATGTACTGGCAGTCACTGATGTTTGGTCAATAAATGTCAATAATGCCAATGTCAATATCAACTGGAAGTTGATATTTACAAAATATAAAAAACCATTTGTCATCAACAAGCTTATGTCATTGCGTTCTTGAAACCGAGAGAAGTTTATTCAAAGCTTTACTGAAAAATGGTTAAGTAACGTGTAAAATTGTTTTGAAATGGTTAAGTAAGGTTAAAGTAAGTGGACCAAGAGAGAACAACTATCACTTGCCCATAGCGCCGCGGGGTTCCAGCGCCATAGTGGTGTCCCTCAGCAATGCTTTGGCAGGGGTGCAATGCCCTTCCTCCTGACATCAGTTTCAAACTCGTGTCAAAACGCTGCTCGCGCGAATTGTTAAGACGGTAATTCTTGATTCTGGTGACCCGTCCGGTCAGTGGTCACCAACCTTTACCTACTTGTCCTTCCAATCATCAGCATGTCTGTTGAGGTCATGTAAGTGGGATGTCTTCTGACTCACATTTGAGGGCCCCGTCCCTGCGGGTCGGGGTCCTTAATGTGACCTAAGCACAGGCCCACGTGCCCTCCAATCGGGCATTTCATCGGCGGTTCCGAAGGGCGCTTCGGGCCCTCGAGATGCTCCACCTAAAAGACTATCTAGGCCGAGCCCGAGTTCCCAGCTTGTTGTGTAGTGCGGTCCCGCTGACAGGCACAGCCCCCCCCCCCTCCCCCCCCCCCCCCCATTGACTCAGGCGCCGGGCTAATGTAATTCGCGGATTCCGGTCTGGTCCCCGCTGGGAAATGAGCCCTCAGTCCCAGACCCGACTCCGGAGTAATCTGGTGGAAAATCCGACGCCTGCCACGGTTGTTAAGGTTCATCCAAGACCGGGATACTCGGTCCAAGGGGCGCAGTTTCCCAAAATGGGGTTTCAGGGGGCTGAGCGGAAAAATACCCTAAATACACTTAAAACGGGTGCATCCCTGGCTTTAGCCCACTTTCCTCTCAACATAATTGAGCTAGAGTCCCCAAACTGAATAGGAAACTACAACCCTGCTCTAATCGTTTCCTCACCGTGATTCGGCGGAAGATTACGCCGTTGGGCATCATTGTCATTTGTTTGGCGTTGGTCGTCAAAACCAGGTCTCTGCTATATTCATGAGGTCGACGTGACATTACTTCAGACGTTGTTGGTCGTGTACGCCCCCGGAAGCACAGAGTGCAAGTGGTGCGCGCGAGCGTTAAAGGCTGCCACGGAAACCTCCGGCTGGTGGCTACAAACCGGAGTGCAGGTTACGGGGCAGCGCTCACGTTAGGCATGTTCGATTCGGCGAGCATTATTTTTATGTCCATTTTCGGAAGGTTACCGCTGTCAGTTTAGTCGGCTGGGGTCAGTCGTCAGGTTCTCGTAGCTGTTCCATCGAATATCCACGTCGACATAAAGGCCGGCACATCTCAAAGGTACTTATGAACGTACCGACTAATAACTTGGTCACGTATTTGGGTGCTACTATTCATCCGATTTCTTTCCAATTTCCGATAAGACGCTGCGGTAAAGACGTAAGACGTGAAAAAACTACCAGAGGGAAAAATGCCACTCAGCTTCTGACAAAGCAGCATATTATCTTTAATGGTTACCGAATTATTCCCCAAAACCTCAGAGAGGCCTTGTTAGGCCACTTCATCGTTGATAGAGGGTGACATTTGACCGCCCCGAACTGGAGTTGACCCACAACGTGTTGTACGGGTCAGAATCGGAGTTTTAATCCACCAGAACAACGTGACGTGAGTTGAGGTTGAAATCGAGTCCGGGAAAGCAGAGGCAAACACAGGCCTGCTCCTAGACACGAAACTCAGAACGATCGGACGCAAACGGTGTATTGAAAGCATTTAGGTTTCAAACCGCCGCAACATCGCCCAATTTGTATGGCGTGCTGCATAAAAAACACCATGAAAACACAAAAATGCAAGGGTGGTTTTGGTTGCGTTATATGATGATTCTTGAAGCAAGAGATATAGCCTGTTAGGGCGCAGAGATAACCGACTGGATCCAGCCCACAGATGGTCCCAGTGCGATGTTGATGTCTGGAAACTCTTTGCTACCGCAGCCCACTCCACCAATAGCCAGCCCCACTGCGTACCACCTCTCAGAGCTCCCTTCCCTAACCACGTCCATAAACACCGAGCCCTGGTCACCACCATTGATTGCACACATGAACTCCTCTGATGCGCTGATAAACTTGGTGCAAAATGACCCTTTTCCAAAAAACTGCGCTGCTCCGCTGACCCTAGTATAGTTACTCACACATTCATTGATATCAACCACCCGCAGTCTCGACCATTTCAGCGACAAAAGCGCAGAATTGTCACCACGATTGGGCGAGCCCCAGCCAGCAAAGAGGAGGTCCTTGCCCGCTGCCGCATTCGACGTCAGGGATGCCTCTGGGAGGCATAGAGGGTTCACCGTGCTAGAAAATGAAATTTTGGACGCCGCCTTCATCAGCGCGATGTTCTGTACGATTTTTTTCGGTGGCGCATATTGGGGATGCTTTACAACTTTGACAATTTCTAATTCGAACGGCGGCGCGGTAGGGTTGTCGTCAGAGGTATCCTGCAGATGAAGGTCACCGAAGCGGAGTCTCAGCTTGTGGACGTTGCGAGCGCAGGTCGCCCCCGTCAACACCCACCGATCGGAGATCACGACGCCCCCGCAGAGCGCCGCCTTTCTTCCGTCCTTTTTCGTTCTGATGATGGCTACCATCCAGGGGAAGTTGGCGGCGTTCCTGGCGAGCGCTGCGCCCAGATAAGCCGGCGGCGAGAAGCTGGTCCGTCCGCAGCCGACGTTCCGCGGGGCCTGTCCGGGGCAGCAGAGCAGCGGCGTAGCGGCCGCGTCCAGCCCGCAGACGGGTCGCCCCTGCAGGCCCGACCGCAACCCGCCGCCTGCCGGCAGCAAGTCGGGGCAGTCTCGCAGCGGGATGCAGAAGCCAGCCTCGCCGCGGGGTGTGAAGCACGCCCGACCCAGGTCGCCCTGGGGCCGGTTGACGGTGTTTACGGCGGCAGCGTTCGGGACCGCCTCATCTTCTTGGTCCAGCTGGAGCCGGCGTAGCACCCAGCCGATGTAGCCCGACAGCTTCGTGTAGAGGCCGGGTCGTTGGCCACAGCCCTGCGGGTCGCCAGACGACACGACGCCGTATGCCACGAAGCGGCCGCTATCCTCGTCGCTGCAGACCAGCGGGCCACCCGAGTCGCCCTCGCAGGCGTCGGCACCGCCACCCGTCAGACCCGAGCAGAACATGGCGCCGGGCAGGAACCGGTCCTGGTAGACCTCGGGCGCACCGCAGAAAATGTCCGACACCAGCGGCACCGAGACACCGCGCAACACCTCCGAGATATCTGCGTGCTCCGCAATGCGGCCCCAGCCGGACACCTCGCACGGCAGGAACGTCTCGTATTTAGAGTCGACCGTCGGCAGACAGGCCGGCTGTACGTAGCGGCTGAACTCGATGCCGGGCCCGATGCGGCCCCGCAACCGCAGCAGCGCCATATCGTGGCGCAGGCCAGGCCCCGTGCCGAACTGGCTGTGTATGTGGAGGTTGGCAACAGCGAACTCCTGTTCGAACGGGTCGGGGCCATCGAATCGAAGGTCCCCGACGCGCACCAGCAGCCGCCGGGGGGCGACCTCACTCACACAGTGGGCGGCCGTCACCACGTGCGTCTGCGTGATGACGATGCCGCCGCACTGGTGCTTGTAGCCCCTCACTTTGGAGTCGTACACGACCAGCCGTGCCTGCCACGGGTACTGGCCGTAGTAGGCGGTGGTGTTGCCCGGCCCGACTATGAACGGACGGGTGGCTTCGCTCGGCTTCACCTGGCGGCGGCCACAGTCCGTCGGCAACAGGTCCGGCCAGTCGCTGTTGGCTGTATGTATCGCTTCCACCCGCCACGACACCGGAGCCAGCAGGAGCACCGCCCCGAGCAGCGCGCGCACGCGAATTGCCATTGCCTGGCAGAGACTGACACCTACTGGCACACCGCTTCCCGGCCGCCCCTGCGGCCGCCAGCGAAGTGCACCGGTGTTGCCGTGGCACATTTTGAGCGTACCTGGAAATGACACAAATCGTACCAGATTTGTTCGGGACGGTGTGGGATGGTCGGCAAGATATTCCAGACGTCATAGCACGTTAAAACAGCCAAATTGACATCTTTGTAAGCGGGGGGGGGGGGGCAGAGGGGTGGGGCACTGGGTAACGTGTCCCCCCACCGAGAAGTAAGAGCGTTCTTAGAGAGACGCCGAAGGCCGCTCTAGGCCCTCCCCAAAAGCCGCTCTAGGGCGCCCTTCTATGGCGTACCCCTAAAGGGGCACCTGGCACGGACCGGAACGGGGCAGGGTGATAATGGTCATGAAGATTTAAAGGTGCTCCAAACCTCGGGGGATGTGAAAAAGGAAAAGGGCGCCCCCGATAGCTGAAGGGGCACCCATGTGATCTGAAAATATGTCCCAAAGTCTAGAAAGATACCCTGAAGAATAAAAGGACATCAAAAGCTTCCGGGCTGGAAGAGCGCCCTCTGAGGACTCAGTCGGGCGCCCCCGTAGTACACGTCCGGAGGGCGAGAGGAAAGCTCTTAACGATAAAGGGTGCGCCGATGACACCAGAGCTGTCTCCGATGGCTCAAAGGGCGCCCCTGAAATTTGAAGATGTGTCCCGAAGGCAATAAAAACGCCCTAAAGAACAAAAGGGTGTCTCAAACCCTGGAGAAGAGCCTGAAAGCTCAAAGGTCGTCACTGACGTTCGAAATATGTCCCAGGGTCAGGTCTAAGGCGCTCTAAAAAAATGCAAAATAGCATCCCAAAATACCCTGAGGTGCCCCCGAGGGCTAAAAGAGGTCCTCATGTTTAAAATTGTCCCGAATTATAGAAGAATGCCTAAAGAATAAAAGGGCGCCCCCAATCATGGAGGGGTTCCCACTAGGACTCAAAAGGTGTTCCTGCGGTCCAAGGACATGCTTCGAGTCTAGAGGGATGCGCTTAAGAGTCTGGGCGCCTCGCAACCTGGACGGGCGCCCCGATGGCCAATAGGTCGCAACTGAGTATGACAACATGTCCCGAGGGTAAAAAGAACGCCTTTTAGAACGGGAGGGCGTCCAAGTCCCAGGAGGGTCACCCTTAGGGCTCAAACAGTGTCCCTGAGGTCTGAAATGTGTTGTGATATCTGGAAGGGCGCCTTAAAGAACAAAATAAGTCCAAACAAAGGGACACAGAAGCACACAGAGCCGCTCCCGAGGGCGCAAAGGGTGCTCCTGGAGTATAACAATATTTCAAAGTTGAAATGGACGGACAGAATCCGAGTGACTTTCTTTGATATTTGAAAATAGTCCATTCAGCTAAAAGGACACCTTAAAAATAAAATGGTACCCCGAATTCTAGAGAGGCGCCCCGGGTGCTAAAAAGGTGTTCCTGAGGTCTGAAAACGTCTCAAGGGCGATAAAGAAGCTCTAAAGAACAAATGGGCACCCCAAGAACCTCATGGGGGTCTTGGATGACATTGGTGCTTTGAATAGCCGCCCACAGTGATTGAAGAATGCACACGCGCTACCTGTGGGACCTTCAAGTTTGAAGTTATGAAAGCCACAAGACACACTAGCTTGGAGACAAGACATTACAGCTTCATGGGCGCCCGTGCGGAATAAGGGAACCTGAAGCGCCTAGCATGGCCAAGGAGGTCGAATACATGGGAGGATGACACTGACGTACGTGCGCTGCCTGCACTTCAGCATCGTCGCGAACCACGCTCATACGACGATCCGCTCGCGCGTGTCACGCTCATCTCCGCATCCCCGCAGTGCGATGGCAGAGATTCCTTCCCACGCCGCAGTATCACGCGCCTTGAGGCTAAGAGTGGCACCTCAGGCGCAGCACGTGGACGGAACGTGCCCGGCTTCTTGCCGACCCAGGTGACACGGGCCTACCTCTTCGTGCGACCTTTGCACGTTTCAATACAAAAACAAACATAAGTGACAGCACCTTCTGGAATTTCATATGCCACCCCTACCATGCGCAGATATTGGCGCCCCAGAGACTGGCGGCGTTTCTAAAGGATGATGGCACCCGCTGGCACGGATAGGCGTTACATATCAATGACTGAAAAATTGACACCATGCGCAGACTGGTACCGTGGCAGTTCAATTCAGCTCGTACCATGAAAGACGATCGTGGAGGAGGAGTGGGGGGGGGGGGGGGGGAGGGCTGGGTTGACCGCGCGGCAACGCAAGGCGAGCGGTCCCGCTGGCTGTGTTCAGTCTTATCGCGTAATGGGCTGACGACAAAAGCGCCTCGGGTGGTCCCTGCACGCGACCGCCCGTGATCACGTGACAACCGCCAGAGACGGTGGTAGATGACACGACGAACAGCCGCCAAACAACGTTCGATCGCCACTTCACAAAAAGGACTCGGATAATTCGATTTAAGTCAAGATTCCTTGAAAAACGTCTGATGTGACAAGCTTGTACACCACAAGTGCCGATGTTTACGAATATTAAGTTGCTTACGTTGTCTGCTCCTTGGTGAAGCGGCCCGTATATAGCCAGCTGTGAATGTCACGATGCTTTATATTAAAAGTGCTGGATTTGTTCGGTGTTGGTGAGCATTTCCCTTGCATAAGCGAGCTACTCAAGCCGAGATGCTTGACTGCACCGCCACCTGCATCACAAATTACATCAGACAAACAGTGGGAGACAGTTTGCCCAGCGTACTGGTGGATGAGACAACTGACCGAGCTGGACATGAACAGATGGCATCTGTTCTTCGATTCGCGTCCCAGCGGCATGGAACGTGGGATATCCACAAAGATCCTGTTCGCATCATGGATCTTCTCGAGGAGATCGACACTGGGTGCTCCAAACACAACGGCACCGACGACGAGAGGGAGAAGGAAGAGGAAGAGGACGACGATATTCACGGGACAAAGATGAGTGGAGTCAACGTCGGCGGTGTCATTCTGAAAAAAGTCGCAGACGTCGGACTGGCGGAGGGCACAGGGGAGATGGCCGGCTGCGGGTTCGATGAAGCTCCAGCAGCGGACAGTGAGAATGTGGGAGCAGCAGCTGTGCCCAAGCGCGATAAAGACCCCTGCGAGTTTTTCCGCCGTTCGATGCGTACACTTAATTCATGCGTCAGCAGCAGCTGCAAACAGTAAGACATTCGGAAATGTCTTGATACCGTAAGAAACATAACCACCTTCTTCATTCGCGGAAATCGCGCCAGAGCCCTGACAAAGGCCATCAAAAAGGTGGTGTCCAAAGAGAGCAGGAAGAGGCCTACAACGCACGACGCACTTTCTGGAGCGTCACGAGGCAGTGACGCGCATCTGCCAGCTGCTGCCAGCAGTGGCTCACTGCCTGACAAAAATGGGCATACGGTTTTCTTCAGAAGCGCGGAAGAGCGCCCAAGGGCTGATGGGCACGATCGCCTGCTCAGAATTTCTGGCGGTGCTTTATGCGTTTGAAGCCGTGGCGTCTGTGGCGCAAACAGTCGCCCGTATGCTCCAGGCCAAGGGTTTGGGTGTTTCCGGGGCTGCAGGAGACAACGATGTATGCATCAGACTGCTGTAGGGATGGAGAGAGAAGCCAGAGAAGCCGTGATGGACAAGGCAGGTGAGGCAGCTTACGTCCTTGGGATTGTTATCGCTCCTCCCCGCTGTGCGCTAAGGTCGGTGAACCGGTCCAGCGCGAGGATTTCTGCGATGCTGCAGAGTACTTCAGAGTAGACTGCTTTATCCCCCTGCTAGACAGCGTCCTCATCCAGCTTCACGCCTGCTTCGGGCAGCCGCGGCAGCCATCACTCAAACTCCGTGGCTTGCTTCCGGCAAGTATGAAGAGCTGGACGGCAATGAAGCCGGCCGTGACGCAATGCGCGGGTTTCTGGACCCTGTACCGGCCGTTGAGCCTGAGCACAGCATCTGGCCGGAATTGTGGAAAGGAAAGAAGAAACTGAAAAATCTGTGGTACAGACCTAAGCCAAGTGCTCGGATCTCCTGCTTTCAACATTCACAAGCTCATCCTGGTGCTCGCCGCCCTGCCGGTGTCAACGGCCGACCCGGAGCAGCTGTTCAGCCGCCTCAACCTCGTGGCGACATCGATCAGATCCACGAGGATTGCTGAGCGTCCGGAGGTCTTCTGCAAGCCCACCGACAGCCACTTGTTAACAACGTGACCACCGCTCTCCAGGAGCTCCGCTCCCGACCTCGAAAACGGGATCTCGGTCTTTAACAAGTACACTGCAAAGCATTTGTACCCGATGACTGCAATGCACGTATGATCTCATTGTGAATCCGAAGCACCAAAGCCAAGCAAATTAATGCACTAACTGTTACAAATGGATGCTCGTCTTTAAAAGGCAAGAAGTAGCTCGTACTGCCAGTGGATACAAAGGGATGCTCGTCTTTCAAGACTAGAGGTAGCTCTCACTCCCAGCGGGTTAGTCTGACAGCAGCTTAAGGTAAAAGATGCAATAATCTCCTGTGCGCAAGTTAATTATCTAATTATGAATGTGCATTTCATAAAGTTAGAGCTGGTACCCGGTAGGAAGCGAAAAAGAGGTGTCCTCTTCAATAATTTAGGAATCTCCTGTGAAAGCTGAATGGCATACAAAATGAATGATTGTTTCATATACTGTACATGTGATCAGCTCATGCATAAGACAACAAAGACATGTTCAGGTTTTGAGAGCAAGTGTGCACATTAGAGGCGTCATGCAGGGACGGAAAGTTCTGGAAACTGGAAAGGAGAGGGGAAAGATGCATCGCAACAGCGTTGAAAAGTGACAGCTGGAATGAAGCAAATCTGGCGGTGGCAGCGGAGGCCAGAACAGGTTTCTCAAAGCACTTGGAATGCACAACAAGCCCCCAACCGCAATAGACATTTTACATTGTGAGAGCAGTGCTTGCGAGCTGAGGTATGATAATTATAGTTGATAGCCTTGCTCATAATGTTTGTGAAATGTTCTTGTTTTGTGACGTGGGTGTAGTGATCCAACCTTATAAAATCCTTTTACCTTAAAACCAGCCACCTTATACATAAGAGTTAACGCTTATTGCAGACCACTTTTGTTGCACGGATCCAGGCACAGTCTCATGAAAAATCTGCAAATATTTGCACACTTACATATCATATAAAGGAGTTGAAATGAGAGGCACATTAAGAAACGTTCAGGATGACTTTTTGTGGTGACAGCTCCAAGTCAGTACTGGGGAGCTCGGGGCTTCCAGAGCGTACATAAAGCGACACTCGTGCCTTTTTGGTTCCATTTCGTCGTTATTTTCAAAATTTGTTTTCGATTTAGCAGAGGTGTTTACATATTTTCCTCATTTTCATTTTAACGCTTGCAAGGCAACTCCGATAGACGGATTTCACCTTTATTGTTGACATAGGACAATCTCATGCATATTTGCATTTATGGAGAGTTTAACGGCAAGTTATGTTTTATGCTCCCTTCTGTTTGTTAAACAAAATTAATCACTTTGCGACCACTTTGGACACAAGGGTGACTCTTGAGGATGAGAGCATCTCGAAATCTTGAGTAGCGCCAATATGATCATTGCTAAGCACTACAACGTCGTTTAATCAGTGCCCTCTGGGTAAAGTAAACCTTACGTTACTTAAACGGCTACTTAAACGTTAACTCAACATAAGAAATTGAAAGTCATAATGGGTTGTTGCGAGCATTTTAGCAAGAAATCAGACGTCTATCTGTACGCTTAGCAAGGTTTAAATGGGTCCCTTTCATGAAAACACACAAAGAAGTGGAAATAAGGAAACGTCCAAAAACCAGCTTTCCGAAAATCATGATCCCTTAGTTTGCCCACGTGGAGATCTTGAGTAATTTGTAGCACGAAGTCCCAAACACGGGAGACCTCCGCGTGAAAGTATCGCTAGCCTTGCAAGCTTCCCACTTATGTAAAGTTCCTGTTGGCTCTTTTCACGCCAGCATTGTAAGACGGACCAAAGATAGCACGAGACGCACGAGAACTAGCATTGAGAGCATGCACGAGAAATGAAATGCACGAGAACTAGCATTAACAGAGAGAATTAACCAGTATGATACGTAATAGCTATCAAAATAGACGGGGAATTCTAGTCTGGGAGCTTTGAGTGCCGCCAACATGCCCTCGTTGGCCATTTCACGTTTGCGGTTTTTTATGGTTGGTCCCATGGAATCAAGTCCGCAGATGTATATGATGAACTGCCACATCTGTACGGAATAAAACCGCCTTTGATTATTTTGATAGACCTGACGGCAAACGATGAGAACGAGCGCCGCCTATCCAAGGCTTGGTGAGTTTCTGATTTCGTACCAATTAGGTGCCTGTCATATAATGCTGGCGTGAAAATGACTCTAATGATGTTGAAACGTCACTAATGCACGGATTTTCTTATGGTGAGCTCCTCTGGATTTCGCCACCGTGCAAAAGGTGGCCCCACGATGTGGATGCAACTTCTTGACGAAAATTAAGTATTTCTTCATAAGTAAGCGCCCACTACATTACTTTTGAAAATAATTAATGACAAATGCTGTCCCTTCTTGGACCTTTCCTCAGTGTGGTTTTGGTGTACTCGCAGTATGTAATTGGGTGCGACTCGCTCCCAAGAATTTGCGCATTAGTCTCCAAGAAAATCATTTCCCTGTGGAAGGGCTGCTTATTTGGCCACGGCAATCTAATACGCTAATGCTTCCTCTTGAGAGCCACTCACATCTTGTGGAGAAATGCAACACGACGTTTTGGGGCCTTTCGAGCCAGCAACCGCCTAACACAAAACGAGGTCTCCTGATTCAGAACAGGGCATAACTGGCTCATAAAGGGGCTTCCTGATTCAGACAATTGGTCTCTTGATGCATACAAGAGTCTCCTGAACTCAATTAACCGCCTCCTAGCTCAGCTGAAAGGTGTACGCCCATAGCGACAGTGAACTTACGGTGTAAGTAGTGTACGTTATTACCTATAGCCCATCGTGCATGTTTCCACCAGGGCACGTGCTCCCATGGCCTCTTGGTAAATGTATGGTTTATATTCATACGCGTGCTAAATGTCGATAGTTTCAAATTCCAGGCAAAATGTTAAGATAAGAATGTCGGAAACATACAAGTGCTTTGACACTTAAAAATTGTGGACGTCTGCGGTGCGTCGAGCTCGGTTCTTGATGGAAACTTTTGAACTAAGCGTAACTACAAGACTTCAGCTTGAGTGAAAGGGTGGTATTAAATGCATATTGTTTTCCTCCCGCAGGCCGTCATGCAGGCGGCAGCTGGAACTGAAGCTCACCAGCCCGCGGATCACTGAAGCTAGCGGATCCGCAGTGACCACTGCAGCCGACAAGTTCGTAACGACCGCCCACGGCTTCCCCACTCGGGCTGTCTACCTGGGAGGCCACAGTTTTGCCTGGCGGCTCCTGGCTGCTGGCGTCCAGACAGTCATCATTGGAGCTGACTTCCTCCACGACTGTGGGCTGGCGTCGGCCTGGGCGCTCGCACGCTGCTATTGCTCTCTGGTGACGTGCTGGTGAACGCAGGGGTGTAGTTATATATTCAGTCTCTTTGGGCGAACTCGGCCCCTTAACTTGGTCTCCAACCACCCCCCCCCCCACGCCCCCATGTTTGGAAAGGAAGTAGGCCAAATTTAGGGGGAAACCTATTTGTTAGCATATCTCTTAGGGTAGGCTTGGTCATTTTTTGCTATTGAGCACATCCAAATTCACATTGTCGAACTTCGCCCCTGGGTAACCAGTTCTGACTCCCTGGGAGCAGAAGCCTGCAGGGGCTACAGCTCAGCGCCAACCACCTGGTCCGGATCTGGGACGAGCTCCCCGAGCTAACCTCGCCGCCATCCGCCAGAGCTCCGGTCCAACCTAGCATTGTCCAACATGGAGTAAACCACTTCATAGAGACCACGGTCCTTCCAAGGTGGCTGGAGAGCGCCGGGTGGCGTCTGACCGCCTCGGAACTGCCAAAGCCGCTGTGTGCGGGGAGTAGGACAGTCTGCGCCCGGTAGGCTGGGTGTGATGAAGTTAACGGGTCACTGGGGGACCCAGTCAACAGAATAGCGAGATAATTCACTTCTCAAAATGTCAATGTGTTAACAAGTTAGCCATCCACCAGCAATGACATACTCATGTTAAACCTGCAAGCGTCGTAAGCTCCCAGCATGCGTTGGCTGTTTACACAGTTGACTGTCCGAACTGCTACTTTCGTTTCGTTTCTTTCGGAGCCCCCAACAGCAACAAAACGAGAAATCTACGCAACCAATTGTTGAAAACGTGACGTAGCATGCCCATGACAGCATACGTCCGCCCGTTTTGCAGAGAAGAGGCAACTTATGAGTTTACGACCGTTGGAGCGTGACTCCTTTGCCTTCTCCTGGACCCACCCCTACTTCAATGACCCTATTCCTTCTCAACTATTCGGTAGTTTACTTCACCCCGCCTATCTACGAGAGCTTTTAATACTGCGGCAGCTGACAGAGAAAGCTGGATTATACCAAAACCTACTAAATTTCAAATTTGTGGCGGCATAGCAGCTTTAATTCAAGTTGTTCTTTGTAGATGCACTCGTGAGTCGATTTACACGCGTCCTATTTTTTAACACATAATCACTAGCAAATCAAAATCTAAAATAAAAAATATGACACACTTCCTTCAAAATGTTTTAAGGATACAGTTCTGGTGGTCCAGCGACATAACAAACTGCACAGGCTTTGCGGAGTTTGCGGGCAGCAATAAGGCAGCGCATCCCAATGGGCTGTGGGGGGAGGACTATCCAAATTTTGCGCTGTTAAGAGATAGGCTGAGCGTGGAAACGAATTCGTTCGAACAAACCAAGGTCACAGCTGAACATTATATAGCAAGTGAACCGTAAACATGGGTGTTTGGAACCAAATGCGGGGCTGTCGAAGGGTGCTAAATAGCAGTACAGTCATGTTTGCTGGAAATAAGGTAATTGATATACCCTCCTGATTTGAAGCCATCCTGAACCTGGGGGACATCATCCTTAACTGTTGTGGGATGTGCATCAGTTCTGTTATGATCATGAATGATCTGCAAAGAACATTATGAATTGGCCAGATTCATGGGCAATGGCACAATGAATTGCCAATGTGGTGGCATTTGTCAGTAAAGGATTTCTAAGTATTTCCCCCAAATGGTATCGGATCAACCAACACACATATGCCTTGTTGCTCAAATGGCTGCTTGCTATCTGAGGGGCTCAAACTAGGAGATAATTTTGGGATGCATGTAGATATGTCATATAGTGCTAAGAATGCTAAGTAAAGTCCATAAGTTTATGAGAAACTCTGCAAACCTATGAGTCATAAGTAAAGCATGAGTGCAGCCATAAGTAAAGCATGATTGCAGATGTGAGTTATAAGGGCCCTCCTAGATTGCACTATTCCCTCCCAATGTCACAGATATAGCTCTTCAACATATAATGAAAAGTAGATGAATTACCTAGATTGCTTATTATTTACTTTACAAATCCTCATATTTTGAAAGCTTTTCCATTTAGTTTGCACCCCATGAATGCTCAAGACCTGATTCTCCTGAAGCCAAACCATGGCTTTCAATGGTACTACCAATGTGATGTCCTATAAACAAATGGGTGCACCCATTGATCATTCACACCTGTATTATAATGTCTTATAGTCCTGGTATGTGTTACTGTCTATTTTCTGTGATGTTAGACTTGATAATGTCATGGCCTTTCCACTGGTACTGGATGGAGAATGCACTAGGAGTTGAAATACAGAATGCAAGGTTGAGAGAGGGAGAATGTGTGTTGCCAGTTAGTGTCTTGCTGGTACATGTTGGTTGTGGAATTGGGCATTATATAAAGCCTGTAATGGAAATCAGGAAATAGCTAAATGCTGTATTTCTCATTGGTCACATAAGAAACAACATATTCTAGTCAAGAAATCAGAAAGCATTTGATAACCTTATCATAGGGATGCAGTAGCAGCAAATGACATGCTGCTTAAAGCTGGTATTAACTCTTCTTACATGTGCATTGACTTTTGAGCAGTGCTGGAAAACTGCCCCTTGTTGGTAGAAAGTATGCAATGAAGTTTTGCATCCTGGCCCTGTCTGTAAAAATCAGAAGATGCCCTCATTCGCAATACTACAATTTATGTTTACCTAGCATCCCAGACAGGCTTGTTCATATGTTTGATACCTGGTCCAAATTAAGGATGGTGCTTGAACAGGAGTATGTTCAGTCATCTGCCAGAGGATGATTGTTGTCTTATTACAGATAAAGTTCTGAGGTTTTGAACAAGTTCTACTCCATGGGCAGAAAACCGAGGGAAGCTTCCCACACAACTTAAAACACCCAAAAGCATATGTGTGAATCTTTTAGTTGCAATGAGCTGACGCATTCAGATTTTAGTCAAGTCAGTGAAGTCAGTGAAGTCACCCACACTAAGTTTTCACTGGAAGTGTATTTTATGAAAATATTTAGCCAGAATCCTTTGAGTAGATTTCTTCTATCAGAACCCACAGCACATGGTGAATGCTCCATAAGCCATGACCCCACCAATTTCTGGTAAAAAATGCCATGTTAATGGCATAATTTTGCAGCAAAAGCTTGCCTTGCTTGTCTTGGGCTGTCAAGCTATGTGACATCACCTGATCCTTCTGTGGGAATGTCAGGCCTGAAGGGGCTGGATCCAGCCTGCCACAGGTGGCTGATTTGGAGGGCAGTTGCCCTTACCAACTAAACCCTAACCAATAAAACAGACTTTCAATGAAAATTGGACAGGACATTTTGACATACTGAGCTTTTTCTGAAAGATTTGATCTGAAATTTTGGGGTAGATAGGCTTCTGGGTTAGCACTCACAGCGAGCATTGCTTGTTGCGTGAGCCCTGATGCCACCATCTGATGTGAAATTACACCACTTGAACCCATCCCACCACTGGTGAATGACTTGAATGGTATATTCCCAAACTTATTGAGCTATAGGAATGGATGGACAGATGACTTGAAGAGATAGGCGACAGTATGTGCTTTTATCTGGCTTGAATATTCAGGATTTTTTGATGTGCATCCCCATGTCCAGCAGGGTTTCATCAGCATCAGATGGTCTACAGCAGGATATTCTATGGACACAGCAAAACATCTGGGTTCAGGTCAGCACAAAGTGGTGTTTCTTGTGGTTCATTGATATGATATAGTCTACTGGCGATGGCCTGCCTTTTCATGAAATACAGGGGGCACTTAACTTTGCAATTTGGTTTGCATGTCGCAGCCACAAGGTATCTGTAAGATATGTGTAACATCAGTGCTGCTATGTGTGCCGCAGGTTCCGAGTGCCCGCCGCTGAAGCCGGGCACTCTGCGCGTCTACTCGATGAGATTTTGTCCATACGCTGAGCGAACGCGACTGGTCCTCGCTGCCAAACATATCCCGTATGTGATATCACTGGGGTGCTGGCTTACAGTGTCTGTCACAACTGGTGATCACGACTGCATGGTAAATAAGGACGGGCACAGCGCCACTGAGTGGACTATTGTGACCAGTTAAGGAGCCGAGGTAGGTAAGCTAGATGTTCATTTTGTGATCACAGTTGTCAGTGCCATCTATATGGGTGCCAGCTCAGTTCTGCTGCCCTGTTTGCCAACCACCAACCATGATGGAGCAGTTTCATGAGTTATGTTCCGCTGTCTTGTATTCATTATGCGTTCGCGATAATTTTCAGGGATGAGAGCTGGTTGGGACGTATAAAGCACGGCGGTAGTGGCGGTACCACACCTGATTGTGTGATCCTGCTGTCGGAGGTATCGATGTGCCATTCCCTTGTGCTTTTATCATGCCAGGTGGCAGCAAGAGTGCTGAAAAACACTGCCCAGAATGCTGCTTCCACCAGAAACATTTACCGCCGTTTTGACAGACACGAGGTGGTCAACCTCGACCTGAAGCAGAAGCCGGAGTGGTACCTGGCCAAGCATGCGGTCGGCAAGGTGCCCGCGCTGGAGCTGGACAACCATTTTGTGCCCGAGAGTCTGGTTACGTGTGACCTGCTGGAGCAACTGTACCCGGAGCCGGCCCTCTACCCGGCTGATCCCTGGGCCAAGGCCCGTGACCAGTTCATGGTGGAGCAGTTCAACGCGGTAGGTAGCGTTGTTAAGAGACAGGGTTGTTATGGGTGGTAGTACGACTGTGCTTTCTCTGAAAGTAAATAGATGTGGCCCATTGTTCTCCCTGTGGTTGAAATACTTTCTGCTTCGTTGGTTATGTTTGCAGCGTCTTGGCGATTTGCTCGGGGCAGACTTTGGGACGGAGGCTCGAAAGGAAGTGTGTCGTGCCTTTCCAAAAGAAATCCCTGAGGAAACCTCAGGACTAGTCGTATCTAATGATAGAAATGAGGCATACCACCACATTCCTAACATGTTACAATAGACAGATTAATTTTACTTATTTTCAGCCAAGTTATGCAGCAGCACTTCGGTGCAACACCAGATTTCTCTCTTTGATCTTATTTCTGGAGTGGGCGATCTTGGCACGTACTGGGCATTCAAGAGAGATATTCACCGTAGCCTCCGCGACCATGCGCGACGGTTTGATGTCAATCTCGTTCAAGTTCGACATGAATGTTGGCTCAATAAAGCGAAAAGCTGTCCACGAGCATCAACAATCAGGCCCTTAGCACACCTAGTCAGAAAGTATTCCATCAATTATGGATATGAATGCCGTTAGTAAAAATGAACATTTATGCTTGGCAACGTAGCGCCGTAAGCAGTTTAGCGAACAGTATATGCAAGTGGAAATTCGAAGATGTGCGTCACTAGACCACGTGATGTGTGGCTGGTATTTGCCTGTTTTGTAAACACAGCCATTTGCATGATAATTGTCTCATATTTTCATGTTGTTTTTCCTAGAAAGTGTTTCAAGAAAACCTTACAGAAGCCCTCAGCAATTAAGAGTGTTTTAAGCTTTCACCCCATTTTTGCGTATGGATTTTGGCGGATTAGTGTATTGCGAACATATTACAGCACGCCTGGTGGGAGCACGAGAACAAATGAAACGTATTCCTTTCATTGCTAGCAAACAGGGAGTCCAGTGGCTTTTCTCCCGACCGAGTAGCTACCTTAAATTGATATTCGGAGCTACCCGAAGGATTTCGAGAAGACTGACCTTACCGAGGAGGGTTTGGCCGGTTGTTTAGACAAACGAAACATTTTGAAAACCCCATGTTCCAAGCATATGCAGCTGATCAGCACCAAATCGTCACCAGATGATGTGGTTTGGTTGATAATATATCCTTTCCAGAACAAGGTCACCTTGGATCAGGTCAAAGGCCACCAAAAAAGCAACAACAAAAAAGCCCGAAACCGACAAAACCACTGCAGACAGCTTCATGCTCGGAGCGTATCGAACCGATCGCCACAAAATACTCACCAATCTTTGTGCCGTGGTCGATTTCTTATTATTCCGGAAGATTCCTGGGGTCAGGTCAGAGCCCGTCAAAAATACCCGAAGCGAACGAAAATCCCTTTGAAGATAACTTCATGCCTTGAGCTTATAAGGCTGAACACCACAAAACGTTCACCCGTTGATGCGACATGCTCGATTTCCTACTCTTTCAGAAAAGGATGGCCTTGGGCCAGGCCGAAGGCCACCAGAAGTGTTCAAAACTACATTAAATTAGTTTTCAGTCAACTCCAGTCTCTTAGCGTATGCAACCGATCGGCACGTTATCACATTGTGTATGGCACCCTATGCGCCATAGATGATGACCTAACCTCTAGAAGATGGCGACCTTGGGTCAAGGGAAAGTTTACCATAAAAGGTCGCCATGTTCGGGAAAGAATAGATGATCAACCATGGCGCATCGCTTGTTGAAAGTTTCGTTCCGATCGGCTCCATAGGCTCGCAGCAGCCGGGTAGGTTTGCCGGCAGCCAATTTTGGTGGCTAGGGGCGTTTTGTGAGCTTCGACCCGACTCAAGTTCACTATGTTCTGGTAAGGATCTGGTAGGTTATCGATCGTGCGGCATCGAATGGGGTGGGGAAGGTGTCGATCGGTCCGATAGGCTTGGAGCATGTGGTTGTCAACAGGTTCCGTCGGCCGGTTAGTTCCTTCCTACTGCCGACCAAATGGGACGCGTCTGATCTACCCTTTAGTGGGACGTGCGGAAAGGTGGCATGCTCTCTTTAATGTGTGGGGATGTCTCATTCTTGGAGATGTCAGAAGTGGCAAATGTCTTGTCTCTTCGCTTGGTCTTTTGCCTAGGATGGGCGGACAATTGTACTTCTGAAAAGTTGTTTTCAGTCCTGGCGCGTTCGAAATATCCCAAATATCGCGCCTCTTGCGCGTCGTCTTCTGTCGCGGCGCTTGAGACTAAGATGCTGTCTTTGAAAAACCATCTGTCAGGTGGTAGCTATCGCCCACTGGAACCGTGTCACTGTCAGAGCTTTGCAGAAATATTGCAGCATAAAGGAAAAACTCGAAGCAAAATAATGATGCCAAATGAGTCGGAAGAGCATGACATTGCCTTCAACATGTATGGATAAAAAAGGTGGGCGTTATGTCCTTGAAAACGTCGAAATATATGTATGATGCTTCAGGCTTCAGCGCCTTCTGTCTCGGGTGATGCCATGCCGTCAAGGCCTGGACTGTGGTAGGGTTGAATAAGTGAAGCCCATGCTGATCTATTCCAGTGTATAAACACTATGCACAAGACGCTCCGCCTTTCCGAAGATGCGGAGGCGATGCAAGAGCTGGCGGAGAAGTCCAGGAAGAGGATGCGGGTAAGGCTCTAGCTCCGGCTGTTTTCTATATGATGGTGTCTCAGCTTATTTTCCAATCCAAGAAAGCACTTCAAGAGTGGGCCAATTTCATATGATTTGTGACTTTTTAACCACACCATGTTTGTCTGAATGGACATGATTTTAAGCTAAATGTCAGATCGTTCTGAGTGACACCGACAATCCGTATCTCATTAACGCATTTCTAGCCCAGGCAGTTCTGTTGTTCTTTTGATGAGCTCGCGCTGTGCATGCCGTCTGGTGAGCCTATGCTCTCCATCTGTCGGGTTATTCGTCCTGAGCCGGCCATATGAAGAGTTCGTTCTGCGCTTTTCGTCTGAATAGCCCGTCCTGCGTCGTCCGTTTACTGAGCTTGTCCTGCGCCGTCAGTCGGATGACTTTGTTCTTTGCCGTTTGCTTGATGTGCTCTTGCTTTTCTGTGCGAGCGGTAAGGTCACCCTGCATAATACTCTGTGAACTCGTCCTGCTCTGTTCATTAGATGAGATCGTCCTGTGTCACCTGTCTGCTGAACTTTGCCCCTACGGTGCCTCAGCCGTTCGAGGAGGAGCTGATTCGCCGCGGCACGCCCTTCTACCACGGCGACCATCCGGGTATGCTGGACTTCATGATCTGGCCGTGGATGGAGCGGCTGCCGGCCTTCCAGACCCTGGGCCTCGCCATCCTGCCGGAGCAGACCGCGCCGTCGCCGGACTCCGCCAAACACCTGGTGGGTGGTCACGGCGCGACACGTCAACTCACACTCACACTCACACTCACACTCACACTCACACTCACACTCACACTCACACCCACACATACCCACTCAAATTGACACACCACGTCACGTCACACACACACACTGACACGTCACGTCGCGTCATGTCACATCACATCACATCACATCACCTCACCTCACCTCACCTCACCTCACATCACATCACGTCACACACACTGACACACCTTGGCCGCTTGCGCAGTCCACTGCTCCCGGCTTGCGCTGGATGCGGACATCTCTCAACAGTCTCTTCCGCGCTCGGTGCAGCTGACTGCGGAGCGCGGCTGAGTTTGTTGGAATGTGTCTGATTCAGTGCACGCCTCGAGCGATGAACCGCGGGGATGGCCGAAACATGTCCCGCACGCCATGGTGAGGCTGAGTTACGCGTCCCACTTCAGCCTGAGGTGGCGGGCTATCGCTCGGGCCTCTCATTTGCGTGGACTGGTTGACCCAGCTGTTACCGTATCTGGTACGAGGTCAAGGCCGCCTACGGTGAAGAGGAGAGAAAGCTTCATTCACTGCTGATGTGTTGATGGACGTCGTCCAACGTGCATTGTATTGAGCTTGTTTGTGTTTTTCGCAGCGGGAGTGGATGTCACGGATGCAAGGACATCCCGCTGTCAAGGATTGCCTGATCAGCACCGAAACACACAGTCGCTTCCTGTCGGACCTCAGGAAAGGCACCCAAGACTACAACATGGAGGGCAATTAGACCATCGTTGTAGATGGTATCGGACAATGATGAATGCCCTTTACGCCCAACTGTGCAATCGATTGATGACCTATGGCATATCTATGGGTTGTGGTGCCATCGAGAAAGCCGAGCTGATGAGGCATCCAAATTTGGGTTTTGGGTGCGCATAAGTGTGTGATCTTTACATATACGGGGTGCATGATCACAGGGCTTTCGAAGTCGGGCGTTGGCAGCGCCCCCGGTCGTAACCTCCCGTACTTGTTGGTGGCGCCGAAAGCGCCATCGTGTCTCCTCGTGTAGAATAGCGGGGCCCCGGGCGGTCTGCATGGCCACCGCCGCCGTTCCGTTTTGTCAGGGATGCGCGCGATGTCCACACAAGTCGGCGTAACGTGCTGTATCACTGAAGCTGACAAGGCCAGCCCCATCGTCCAAGTAGTTGCGGTATGAAATAATGAAGTCATGGACTTCCGAGTGCCGGATTGATTCCGGGGTGGTTTTGGTTAGGCAAAGTGCATCTACTCGACCTTTTACTTGTTGTGTAAACGGAGTATCCGAACGCGGGCGAGAATGCCCAGGACTATGGAATACCTGTTATGGAGAGTCACTTAATCCTTTTTAAGTGCACAGGTGTGTTTGACGATGGATGGGCAAGCGCTGTGGATGTAGAATTGCTCCATTTTGTGCAATACTCTGTCCACAGAAATGCAGCGCAGTCGCGGTGATGGAGGCGTTTGTACGCTTGAGTCTGACTGCGCAGTCATTGCCAGAGACAGGTGTGGTCCAGCGTGTGGTGACCAGCGTACGTTCATTGTAAACGACCCTGTTAGCGCTCTCAGTTGTTGATCCATGCATTTCGGTTTTCGCGGATGGTTGTAACGATTGCTTGGAACGCCGCGTTACATAGCACTATCGATACAAAACATCTATTGTTGGTGCTTCATATGTCAGTTACTGGAAGACGAGTCGCTAACCCGGTCTCTGGCTTCCTTGCACGATTGCTGCGATGGAATGGGTGCAAAACGTAGCGGGTGATCACTGAACGCAGAAATTCCCGGCAGATAGCTCAGCGTTTTAGCCGTTATCGCTACGCAGTTCCGCCGTCAGATGGCAGCAGTGTGACAAAACTTGCCGTGCATCATCTGAAGCTTCAGCGGCGTTGGGTCAGTTTTGACGCAAACTCGCAAACGCGGGCTCCCAGACACTCGTGAAGTGTGAACTGCGGTGGGCCCTCGCCCACAGCGTCCGCGTAGGACATCGACGCGCCATGAAATCTGCCATGGTTTTACTTGCCGCGGTAGACCAGCTCTACACCGACGAAATTTTCGCTAGATTAGATCCCTGATTTTTTCCAATGGTTGGGGCATCAAACGTGGGCGTGGAAAATATGACCCTCAGGTTATATTTAGCTCGCTCGCAACAGTCCTTGAGCCCGCCCCCCCCTCCCCCCCCACACACCTCCATGGCATATAATGGAGGCCGCGACATTTGGATAAACCGTTGCATATTAGTTTCCAGTTGAAGGCCATTCGTGACCCGTACAGTCGCATACATCTAATATAGGAAAAGGGCCATGCGTGTGGATATCTTGACATGCATTGCAACATAAGGTTCCGTAATCGTCCGAATTATTTCTCACCCTAAGGGAGTATTTTTCAGCTTCGCCCTACGAAGCGAAGCTGAAAGTGTTCCGCTGGATTAGCTTTCTTAGGAAGCTAATATAGGATTAAGTGTAATGAGACGCCAAGTATGTCACCGAAAGCTTTTCTGTATTTTACAGCTCCTCACGCTCCACAGCAGCTCCTCACCGTGCATCCACCCTCCCTGCTCTCTGCGCGGTGACTGCCGACCGCCGGGGGCCGCGAGCCGGGGCCGGCCCGCAAACCCGAGACCAGCCACCGCGGCGGCGGCGCGCCCCCGCCGCACCCCCGCCCCAGCAGGGACGCAGGGCACAAAGCACAACTGCGCCACAAACATTAAGCTTAGAAATATAGTATCCAATAAGGGTCGGTTTAGAAAGGGAGTTCTTCCCACCTCGGAGACCCTCCTTTTTCAAAACAAAGCAAGGTAGAAACATGCGGAGCACGGCAATGGAAATAAGGTCTCGTCGAACTAATTGCACAGCTCTGCCTGAGCGATGGTGAATATGACCTTTGACAGGTCGAATGAAGTCAAATTGGTCAAATTATCACTTGCCAGATCCCTCCTGTTATCTCAAGAACTAGATGCGTGCCCCGGCAATGCGGAGGATGTGTCAGATGTGTCATGTGTGATGTCAGATGTCATTGCGATGTGTCAGAAGGTCAGATGGGTGAAGGTGATGCTGCATTAGCTAGTCCGGCTGTACCAGAAACCAATAACACCGCATTTGTGGGAAGGGTGGGAAGATCATGTATGGAGAAGCCATCCATCGTGGCAAGATATGTGCCATTGCGTTTAAAATAGCACGAATTTCAAAGGGTCTAATGTGATTGCAGATATCAAAGTGTGTCCTGTAGCTCGGTGACTCGAGAGACGGCGCGAAATAGTGTGCACAAGTTCCCGTGCGTATGGGTCAGAAACAAGAGGGTCTGAAGTTTTACGAAGGGTCTTACTGAGACGTGACAAGACGCGACTTTGAGAATGGTGGTCCCAGTGACAAAGCCCGTGCATATGTAGAGCATCTCATTTAAGGCTCTTGGAAGTGGGTTAGATATGAACTTACGATACTTTTAACTTTCCACGAGTACATTTGTCGGCCCAAACAAAAAACAAAAACAAAACAACAACAAACACACACGGTAGCTGGCCGAGCAAAAATTGTATCTGTTGAGTCAGGTAGAGGCTAACCAGGTCGGTTCTTGTCATGTGCACTGCTACATGAACCGCACTCGCGTGTCCAAGGCAACGCGTGCCCCCGTGTGACTGCAGCA
Source organism: Pollicipes pollicipes (assembly GCF_011947565.3). Taxonomy (NCBI): domain Eukaryota; kingdom Metazoa; phylum Arthropoda; class Thecostraca; order Pollicipedomorpha; family Pollicipedidae; genus Pollicipes; species Pollicipes pollicipes. Next base: position 11,291,579 of record NW_023596461.1, on the reverse strand, counting down.
CGCGTGCTCATAATCTTCCACTGCCGCATTCTGCTTGCCTTGAACCAAGCGCCGCACGCGTTCATTGATGACTGGGCAAATATCCGGTCTCGTCCCATTCAGCGCGGTAAATCGCCTCCGCATGGATAACAAACCATGGCTACATCGCGGCAAACCAGTGCGCCATCAGTCTCCAAAGTTATCACACATAGCTTGGCCGGATCCACGATAAACTGTGCCGGCGAGCCGCGACGGAACTCTGCCACGTTCTGCCGCAGCCCCTCCCCTTCCCCCCGTTCGGCGGCCGTTGTGACGTCACGCCGCCGGCCGGCCCCGGCGCCGGTGCACGTGCCTCGGTCGGGCCTATCGGCGTCGGCGCCTAGTCTGACCTTCAGTCGGCGGCGGACGGTCGTGGGGAAGAGGCGGCGCCGAAACGACAAGGGAGGCGTCATGGTGCAGGAGACGAAACACCTGGGGTCGGGTGAGTAGCGACAATTTGGAGTGGGGGTCGGGGTGGACCGGGATCGATGAACATTACAGGCGTCTGGTTAAATACTCATTAGCTGCATGGTGTCTGATCAGGGCGGATTGGTGTCGACTACGATCGATAATTGCCACCCGCTCGACTTCCTCTTGTTTTCTGCGTGCAGTGCACGCGTGGCTAGCGGCTTGTTGTTCTGTACGCGGTCAGATAATGCCACGGGCTGGACTCCATCTGCGGTAGTTATGGCCCTGACCTCGGCACGTTCTAGGCGGATCGGACTATTTTTGTATTTTGGCCACGTCTGATGGCACAAACGGAAAGGATCCCGACACAATATTAAGGCTTGGCTACGACCATGCGCGCTGTCTTGTGAAATGCTCACCAGCGACACCGCGCGACTGCATTTGATGCTAACTGGCGAAAGACGGCCTGTACTCTGCCGACGTTCTTGGTTTCCGTCCCGTAATTCCCAACTGTCCTGCATGTTGAAGTGGTGAAATCAACGCGAGCAATGGGTTCGATTGTCCTACAGGATGTTTGGCATGGTGCCACGTGGACGTCCGTGAAGTAAGTGATTTATTCATCAGACTATGCCACGAGGAGTTCTTAATTCGTTGAAAACGCGACCGGTGGTAAAATATGGCGCCAGAGACTTCTATTTTTGAACATCACGTGACCTTCAATGTAAAGCTCGTCAAATGGCGGGGATTGTCATATCACCAAAACGTTTACGGCCGAATTTGGACGGTTAAGTTTCAGAGTAGTATTCAGCGCGTAAACGGCGTCCGTCAAGAAGTCCTGACCTCTCACGGCTACCTTCAAGATAGAATGCATGCTTAATGACGGGAAACTCAATATCACCCACAAGTTACGGGCCTATTATTTTTTTAGCATCAGAATGTTCACTAGCGCATGACCTGACTTCACATCTCAAGGTCAACTTTCAAAACCAAATTCATGGTCGAAGGACCGTATCACCCAAACTTTACCGGCTGATTTCAGATTTTTAAATATCAGAATATTTATCAGGGTATGATCTGTCGTCTGCCTTAAGCCTTGACCCCTTAAGGTCATCCTTCATTGTCAGGTGACAGGAACTCCATATCACACCGAGGTTTCCGGTGAAGTTCCCAGTCCTTTGAGCCTGAATTTGACCTTGATGGGTGACATAGAGAGACTGAGACCTTCGTGAGGTGTTGCTTCAAACGCTGCTGAATATTTTGATGCTTAAAAATTCGAAATCGGCCGGAAACTTTTCGGTGATATGGAGTTCCCCGTCGTTTGACCATGAATTTGCCTTCGAATGTTACGTGGTTCTGAATATGAGACGTCAGATTCGATGTTCTCACACCATAATTGATCGGCTAGGACGTTTTGAACAAAATTGAAACTCGATGCTAAGTACACCACCTAATAGATCGCGAACTTCACGTACATGCGACGTGCTCCGTCAAAATGCTCGCGATTAGAACGGAAAAAGTTATGCTGCATAACAAATGTGATTTGGCTGTTTCCGCCTGAATGTGAGTGCCTAGAGCACCCGGTCCACTTTTGAAATCGTAAAAGTATCAGGCTCTAGGGTTATGTTGGCTGTTTCCGCCTGAATGTGAGTGCCTAGGCAGCAGCCGGTCCACTTTCGAAATCGTCAAAGTATCAGGCTCTAGGGTTGTGTCTCATACAAGTCCTTGGCCCTTTGTAGAAAGGCTTCTTCGAGGATTTGTCTACTGTCTGTTTCTTTTTCTTACGATGTCTTCTGGGTCTCTGAGGATGTCGATTCTGCACCATGCCAACACCGCCTTGGGGGCTCTCTTCGCAGTCATCCCCCCCCCCCCGTCTGACCTTGAGACAGGCAGCTGTTAGGCTCAGCCCGGCATTCCCAGACCGGAAACTCCGGAGGCACGCCGCCACGTGATTGCAAAACGTGCGTTTTATTGCTACCATTTTCCTATTAGCCGCTGATGCGAAATCGCCAGCGTTAGAGTGGCCGCCGTCACCGCCCGTGCCAGTCACCCCAGACCGGATGGCGGTCTCGAACCTGCGACGCGCGGCGACTTCCGCTGACGAGGCATATCAGCAGCGGCGACGTCACGCGCTGGTTGCACACTTTCTTCTATGCTTGCTCCGTTTCCCGCGCGGGTTGAGACGCGGGAAGGCCGGGATGTGTCAGCTCGAGATTCCGTCACTTTACAACTGGCTGACAGGTCTCCACCAAGAGAAAACTGATTTAAGGAGCCATTAAACGGGCAGCATGCAAACAACTGGTCTTGCAGCTTGACCTGGTTCGTTATTGGTACACTGCGGTCCAGTAGTGGCCCTTGTCTCCGCAGTCTCCGCTTTCGAGCGGAGGCGGGTTGATTGAACCGCATTCTCTTTCCCTCACTCCACACGACCCCTGCATAAGTGTCGTGAGAAAAGCAAAGTTCGGGCTTGATAACGTTTTCCTGCTGGTGACGGCCGACCTGCCCTCTTGCGCCCGTTACCTGAACCATGGGTTTGCGTTGTGACATAATATGCTGAGTCATGCTTACGCAGTGTGCCTCGTCATCCGGGGGACGCTGCGCCAGTCGTGCTGATAACCTCTCCGGTGCCCGGCGTCTGGGCTATATCTAGACTCCATATGTTATGCGCCAGTCATGCTGGTCACCTCTCTATTACGTCTGGTTTTTAGTAACCGCTGTCGAGTCTTGCAGACATGATTAAGCCCATGTCATGTACTTTGCGGCAGCTCCAGAAATATATTGTGTTGCTGATTAATGCGTGCTGTAGTGTGCAAAATCTTCAGCACGATTTCCATTCGTCCCGCTAGTGTAAGTCTGATCCGCACTTCCCGCATTGCTCCACCAAACCCCTACCAAAGCACGGTAGTGAACCTCCTGACAGAGGCCCGTCGGGTGGCTGGGTGGCGCGACGCTGGGTGCAACAGCGCACCGGGCCGGGGCAGCGCCGCAGCCCAGCCGTCGCAGTCCGGGGCCTGATCAGGTGGGTACATGTGCAGAGCGCCGGCCCCAGCTGAGCAGCGTCATCTCCGCGCTGCTGGCCGGCCTCGCCTGTTCGCCTCCTCGGCAGCAAGCAGGGCAGGCTGATGGGCTAGCGTGGGGGGGGGGGGGAGGTCACGCTGGCTGGGCCGCTCCATTCAAAGTTCAAGGCACCGCGTGCGCTGCCCGCGAATGCGGATACCGCGTCGAAGCAACCGCGCGACTCAGAACTCTGTATTCGTGCTGCTGTTTGCTGGTGACCGCGGCTGTTTGTTGGTGACTGAGGCTGTGTATCAGTGACTGCTTCTGCTCGCCGGTGACCGCGGTCGTTTGCTAGTGACCGCTTCTGCTTGTCGGTGACCGCGGCTGTTTGCCGGTGACTGCGGCTCAGGCCGACGCGCGGTTGGCAGACGCGGTGGTCAGGCCTTTACGGGGACATGTTTGCCGCCGATATGGGTAACCCCCGGTGACGCGATCGTTGCGACAGCGAATCTGCACACAAAGAGTGGCTCATGGGGCGGGCTGGCCAGCGGAAGGAAAACGGTCGTGGAGGGGATAACCCCTGCTCGCCACTAATTGCTCCGTCATCACCACTAGCGTCGCTCGCCTCCGGCGATGGTCGGCTGAGTCACGGTGGTGATATCGTAATTTGGCTATGGTTTCATGCATGTTTATATGCTCATACACGTTTTCAGCGGTGTCCGGACAAAATTCGACTCGCAGTTTACCGAATTCCTTTTTGTCGGCTGCTTCGCGACGACTTCCATATTGGAGAAATGTAAATAAGTCGACATGCCAAAAACTCGAATCGGCTTTATGGCGAGCTTAAAAGTGGATAAATGGAAGAATGACGACTGGATAAAACGGCGAGCTGCTAAATGGCAAATTCCAAAATGGCGACATACCAAACCGTCGACATGCCCAAATGCTGAACGCCTGAATGGTGAACTGTAAAGTGGCGAATGGCGACATGTCAAAAAGCGGGCATGTCAATTTGGCGAACTGCTAAATGGTAAACTAGAATAAACGGTGATGTCAAAATGACGATAAGGTAAATGTCGACATGTCAAATTGGGGGACGGTTAAATGATAAACTGCTAAGTGCTAACTGGTGAACTAATGCTGACATGAGAAACGACTAGCTCAGGTGAAAGGTGCAAAAGCACTACGTTTTCTCATAGCGACGTGGAATGCAGAAGGCTTTCAACCTTTTACGACCGCCGTGTCCAGCGCGGCCCTCTTTGCCGACGACAAACGGCTCCCGTCTCTTTCCCGCTGCGAGAACAGAGTATTACAGGCACGGAGACATGAAAGTGAAACAGGCGTAAAACTCAATTAACCGTGATTTACTCGCGCCCTGAAAAGCCGTTTTCCATAACGCGGACTGATGCGGGGGTCGATGCGACCCCCGTACTATCCCCAAACCAAGAAAGGTAAAGGTTATAGAAAATCAAGTGGATTGGCCTCAACGGGATCTCGCGATGGTGATAAGTTGTAGGTTACTAGGGGAAAATTGGTCCCATTATATCGGTTAGGATCTTTAATTGTCTCGAAAATCGAACTATTTCAGCTTTGCATGCTCATATGTACAAGACCATGTCACTTGCGACACAACCTAACCGGACATATCTCTTGTTTAATTGTGAGCGCAATGGTGTTTTGTTTTGTTTGTTTTGACCATATATTTGCGGTGTAGTGCTCTGTTAATGTAAAAAATGCTGCGCCCAACCACGTTGATACCGCAGTCTTTTTTACATGCAACAAACTTTTAACCTTGAAATAACTTCGTCTTATTAACACGCGCTCGGGTGGGGGTCAAATTGACACCCGAATATGTTTCCAGAATGGTCTCCTAACGGCGCGGTGCAGCCGTGCCAAACCTTGCATAGCTGTAGACAATTGAATAGCGGATCGTTGGACGTAAAAATTTAGATGTACCTTGTAAGGTCGCTGACCTATGGCAGGTCAAAGTCGGGCCATGGTTTCGGCGAAGTCAATTCCTAGGGAATCGTTCAATCTGATGCTACAACGGAGTGTTAGACGAAGCCATATATCTCTGAGATGGTTTCTTAGGCAACACAACAGTTGAATGAGCCAATTACATTGACCTAGTTAAGTATGAAGGTCAGACCAAGGTCAAAACCAACCTGTTTTATTACTCTAGGGCTTGCTGTATAGGATAGCTTCTGGTGCTCATTTCGAATTTATTGACAGCAGAAACCGCATTATGCGTCTTCGGTTGGCTTGTTAGAGGTAATTGACCTAAGATGACCCGGGTCGAACTTTTTGTTTTAGGAACATGCTGCGTAGTGTAACCTTTGTCGCTTATTCAAATGCGAAACTCAGAGCAGTCTTTATCATTTTGGTCACCATGACCTTCAAAGGGTCAAACAAGGTCAATGACCTCAAATGGGCTAGTGAACTTTTGCTTAGAGACAGTTGCCTAGGTCCTGGAGGCGTTTTGGAGACCAACCTCGAATTTGAACTTGTTTCGCCTTATTTGACCTGAAAGTCAAGACCTAGGAAGCTGAAACCTTAACCTCTGTGAGTTCACGTATAGATCAAGACACCCTGTAAATTTGGTGTCTCTAGCTTTTTTAGTTCCCGGGGTCTCAGAGGGGGCGGGGGGAGGGTCAAATTGACCACCCCCCGAGCGAAGGGTATCTGGCCCGCGAACCGGGCGTGTGTTAAAGCGTGGTGATTTCATGACAGTATTATTAGCATAACAAATTATTCACGCCAGTAATTTGATACTGCACTCTTCAATGCCCTTCCACAGCACTTTTAAAACAAAACAAAGCAAAGAAACTCAGCAATAAAATAACAGCAGAAAATTCAACAGGCATGAAACACCCAGACAAAAAAACTTTGGACTACTACATATCAGCCCATCACCAAGTCAAACGCAATATACATACTTCTGGCTTCTGTTAAGATGGGGTGAGGGAAAACAAACATTTTGTCACTGTTTCTTACAAAATACCAATGCTTATTTCCATGAAAGCAGCCTGTGCATAACCTAAAGAGGCCTTACATCATCTCATCCCATATAACCTGGTTGCGTCACGGCAGCAGTTGTGAGTTATTGATTCTTGCACAATTCCTGTTGCCACTTGCCATACACTTGACCAACTTAACCTAACTTAGAGTAGCCCATATGATGAACATCATCTCAACTCACCGATCTGTTGACAGCAGCGCTTGTGAAAAAAACGTGATATCTAAAGCTAATTTTTGACTGGTTTCAACTTGCATTTTTATTCAGTTAATTTGGGCATGCTTGTTGACATCACACAACGCTGACAACATATAAATCAAAACTTTTTAAATCACTGACCAACTTATTTTGATTGTCATGGTTAACCTATGTCAAGGACAATAATGCGTGTGCTCCACAAAACAATCTCTATTATCCAAAAGTAACATAACTTTTAGATGACCGTACCGGAATTGCTGCTTGCCTTTTCAGCTCCAGCAAATGCATCAATTTAGGCCTGTTTATTCATATTTAGTGATAAAGTTTGAGATGTTGGCTTCACATTTTAAATGGGATGGTCTATCTGTTACATACGAATATTTAACTCATGTTATAATTGTTATGCGGCTTAGAGTATCCCTGTGTTAAAGACATAGTGCATATATACAGTACAGTCAGTTGCCGGTCAGCAAACCATGACAACTATAGAAAACATCTGGTTAAAGCAGCCATGAGCGGCCACTTTAAGAAATGTGGGGCAAGTAACCAACAATATGGAACCAAATAAGCCCGTTGCGTGCCTTGTGGCATCATAATTTGTCTTATGACAAAAACTCGATGGATTAAAACAGAAAATGGTAAACTCTGGTTACCAATCATGTTTTGAAAGCAGGTGAGGTAAGAAATTACTTGGTCTACATAAGACTTACTAGCTTCTTCCTGCTCCCCCCCAAAAAAGAGGAAAAAGTCAGTACCACTTGCGTGGTACACAGAGTCATCCCACTCACCCCCAAATATAAATATCAATCATGCCCACCAACCTACGAGATTAAAATGCGAAACAAGTAAGAGGTGTGCATGATAAACATCCCCAGAGGGCAGAATTTCTCCATCAAACACTTCTGTATTAGCTGCGTCAGGTCTGTCCCAAGGCTCTGTGTGGCAGCATTAGCATAGCCTTATCAGGTAGCCTGGTGAGTCAGACACTCGAAAGGCTTAGTTTTATCATTATTAAGCACCGCCATGAACCAAGAAAACGGTTAACCGAGGGTTTAAGAGGGCGAAAAGGTAAAAATAAGTTCCGTGCTTCAAATTGTCTCCTTCATTTCCTGTGAATTGTTCACGCTTAAGTGCATATCAAACATGTTTGGTGGCTGGCGAATTAATCCGATTTATGTAGGCAGTGCGTATACACCCTCCAAGACAGAGGGCGGTTACGCACCGGGCTTATACGCCCTCCAAAACAGAGGGCGGCTACGCACCGGGCCTGTACACCCTCCAAAATTATTTCAGATGGTTCTACGTGTCAAGCATACGCGGATTAGCAGCCTTGGAGGAAAGAAAGTGGAAAAATGCAGAATCCCGTGCGAGAAGTCGGCTCTATGCGTGATAGACATCAAGCGATCACTGTGGTATTGTAGCGCAGCGAATTACGGCAGTGTTTCTACACGTTCCGCTGCGCCGTTTGGAAATATAACCAACTCACGAGTGGATTGCGACGCGCCAAGCGGCGTGTGCCGCAATGTGCCTGAAAGCCTGCCCAGCCAATAAACTCCCATCGTTCTGCACTGAGCGTTTATGCAACAAGATTGGCGACAAGGATATCAATTTTGATTGCTATTTTCACGATCAATTGCCCGCCATAAGTTTTAAACCCCGCCTGAACAGGGATGGCATCGCCGACGTTGGCATTGCCGCAGTTTGATGTCACTCACCCCGACCAGTGGCCTAAATCGCTCCGTCGGCTGGAAAGCATGTGTCTGGCGATGGGAGAAGATCCCGCCCGTAAAAAGCCTACTTGCTCCATTTTGCTGGCCCTGCGGTGTTTGGTCTGCAAGAAACGCTGCCGCAGCCCCCGCCCGTCGCGGGGGAGGCCGCAGATGATGTCTACAAAAAGATGTGTAGGCACCTCGGGTCATATTTTGTTCTGCAGAAAAATATAGACGAGTGCGATGTGTTCCGCCAAACGATGCAAATGGAAAGTGAGTTCAGTGACGCATTTGTGGCTCGCCTCAGGCACCTCGCCAGTACTTGTGATTTCACCGATTCCGCCCGGGAAATCCGCCCGAAGATGATCATGAGAGTCAGAGATGCCAGGGTGAGGAAAAGGCCCTGCAACAGAGAATGACACTCGAATTGCACTCGTTTGCAAGAGGCTTGGAGCAAGCCAGAGCCCAAGCCGGTGCCATTGAAGCACGCTATTCAAACAGATTTGCCGCGTTACAGGCAAAATGTCCAGGCACAAAATGTATTGCAGGAACAAAAGCTCGTCCCAAACGTGTTGCAAAAGAAAATGCACCAAAGCAACCAGCCCAGTCACAGTGTCTCGAACACAGAAAGATGCACAAGATGCAACAACCCGAAACATGACCAGTGGGAGTGCCTCTTTAAAAAGCAGGACTGCTTTCACTGTGGAAAACGGAGTCACACTCAAACAGCATGCCGCAAGCCGCAACAAAGGTCAGCATAGTTTTACCAGAGTAAAACAGATGGACCAAGCACACAATCTGCAAACTCAGCTTGAAAGCCCACCTGTGGAGTACCTCCTGATGATCAACAAGTCTACACAGGAGACAACAGCAAGTGAAAACCGTCCAATCGAGGCAACAGTGCAAGTGGATGGAAAGCCAGTGCAGTGGGAAGTTGATACTGGTGCAACAGTGTCAGTGATGTGGGAACAGCTGTTCCGCAAGCTGTGGCCAAACAGGAAATTGGAGGAATCCAGACAGAGATTGAAAACCTACACAGATGAGCCTATCTCTGTGATAGGGGAAGTCAATGTGATTGTTGCAAGAAAGTGGCACAAGAGTCCAGCTACCCCTGATTGAAGTGCGTGGATCTAGCAAGCCCCTACTGGGTAGAAATTGGCTTTCTAAGGTGGAACTCAACTGGCATGCAACCTTCCACGTGGAGGCCTCACTGGAGGAAACTGCACAAGAGATGCTGAAAAGCTCCCAATTCTGATAAAGCCCGAGTTGGGGAAAGCCAACACTGAAGCCCACCTGGAGATAGATCCGAACGTCAAACCGGTGTTCTGCAAACCGCAATCGGTGCCCCTGGCTCCGCGACCACTGGTGGAAGAGGAGCTGGATCGTCAAATAGAAGCCGGAATCCTGAAGCCCTGCAAGTCAGCACAGTGGGCTGCACCCCTGGTGAGAGTGTTGAAGCCGGATGGCAAAGTGAGACTCTGCAGTAGCAACAACCTAACCGTAGACAGAGCCAGTCACTTGGAGCAATATCCACTGCCCAAAGTGGAGGAGCTTCTCAACCAACTTGCTGGAGGTCAAAAGTTCCTAATAATCGACCTGGATCAGGCGTACTTGCAGATTCCGTTGTCAGAGTCAAGCCAAGACTGCAGAGTGGTCAAATGGGCGCAAAATGACCACAGTAGTCGACGCGCCCTAAAACTCCAATCAACAACAATACAGGGTGGTCAACACGCAGAAAGGTCTTTTTAAAGCGACCAGGCTGGTGTGTGGAGTTAGCAATGGTCCTGCCATCTTCCAGCACCACATCGAAACCCTGCTAGCTGGCATCTCAGACCACGGTGCTTCTTGATGACATTTGTGTCACAGGTCCGAACGACGCGGCACGTCTTGCTAACCTGGAGGAAGCATGAGACGACTGGGTCAGGAGAACCTGAGAATCAACTCGAGAAAGTGCTGGTGGTTCCTGCCAGAGGTCTCCTACCTCAAGCTGCGGATCGACAAGGAAGGTATGCACCCAACAGGACAGAAAGTGGCAACTGCGCGAGACGCCCCAGACCCTGAAAACGTCCCGGACAACTGAGGACGTATTTCGGCATGCTGAACCATTACAGCCGCTTCTGCCCGAAGCTGAGTGCGGTTGCCGCACCGTTGTACGCACTCCTGAGGAAAGACATGGAGTGACGATGGGGCGCAGAGCAGCGGGACGCCTTCATGGCAACGAAGGCTCTTCTCTCAGAGGCTCCCTGTCTCGCACACCTCGACGGTAATGCACCAGTCATCGTGTCAGCAGATGCCAGCTCCTATGGCCTAGGAGCCGTGTTGTCTCAGATGACACCAGAATGAGGACTCCCAATCGCCTTCGCCTCCCGCACTCTGAACCAAACTGAAAAGAATTTCAGTCGGATCGACCGTGAAAGTCTGGTGTTGGTCTTCGCTGTCAAGCGGTTCCGCAGGTTCGTGTATGGAGGACCCTTCACGCTCAGAACCAACCACAAGCCGCCCCTGGGGCTCCTCGGGAAAACCAAGAACCTGCCAGAAGCCGTCCCACCACGTATGGTGAGATGGAAGGTCACGCTGGACGCCTACCAGTACCAGCTGGTACACGTCCCCGGCAATGCAGAACAGCATGCAACAGCAGACGCCCTCAGCCGCCTGCCAACCTCTGAAACGGTGGCAGAGGCTGCAGTAGCTCCGCTCATGGAAGTCATCCAGATGCTTGAAGCTGTTGATGGACTGGTTACTGTGGACGCTGTTCGAGAGTGGACCAGAAGAGATGCCGTTCTCTGTGAAGTTCTGCACTGCACCCGGTACTGATGGCCCAAGTCGACAGAGGTGTCGCCAGCTCTCCTGCCGTACCAGTGCCGAAATGCCGAACTGAGTATCCAGGGTAGTTGCTTGCTCTGGGGATGCCGAATGGTGATGCCATTACGGCGCCACCAAACGGCACTCAAGCTCCTTCATGAAGGGCATCCCGGCATTTGCTCTATGGAACATCGTGCCCGCAGTCAGATCTGGTAGCCAGGGATGGACTCAGACATTGCCGAGCTCACCAAAGTCTGTGATGCATGCCAGCTACACCAGAAAGCAGCGCCTAAAGTGCCCTCTCAACCATGGAGGTACCCAGACGCTCCGTGGGACAGAGTACATGTTGACTACGCTGGCCCTGTAGAAGGCAAAATGCTTCTGATCGTGGTGGATGCGTATAGCAAATGGCCAGACGTCTGGATAACCAACGACGTCAACACAAGAACGACCGCAGACCACTTACTGATTACGTTCGCCACGCATGGAATCCCCGCAGTGAACGTGAGCGACAATGGTGGGTGCTTCACCAGTAAAGAGCTTAGCGATTTCACGAGCGCCAACGGTATCCGCCATGTCTTCACCCCTCCGATTCACCCTGCGTCTAATGGTCAAGCGGAAAACAAGGTGAAGCTCGTGAAAACCGGATCAAGAAGCAACGCCTCGCTCCTCTGCTCACGAAGCTCGAGGGGTGGTTGTTCCGGTACAGGAATACGCCACATACAGCAACAGGGAAAGCCCAGCAGAGATGCTGTTCAAACGCGCTCCAGGAATCCACGTGACGCAGCTCCACCCGTCGGAGGAGAGGCAGTACCGCAGCAGCACAGCGAGTGGTTCTGTCAACAGATCGTTCCGTACGGGAGACCCAGTCTTCATCACAGAAGTGACTGGTTCGGCCTGTAAGTGGCTCCCAAGAACCGTGCTAGATGTCTGCGGACCATCTTGCCAGGTTCTGTTGCAAGATGGCCGTCAGTTCCGTCATCACTTCGATCACATCCGTCCCCGTTATACGTCTGGAGAGGATGGACTGCTCGAAGCAGAGAAGCACTTCGCACCTGGTAGCCTAACCTCACAGCCGTTCGTGGCTGCGCCCAGGAACGTGACGACACCAGTCAACTGACAGCAAGCCAGCGACGTTCGCTCCGTCCGCGGAAGCTGTCAACCAGCCAGCGGCGCCCGCTTCATCCGCGAAAGCTAAAACCAGCCTCCCGCAGCCCAGTGGCGCGCGAACGACGGAAACAGTCGATCTAGTTCCGCCGCCTGCTCGTCTGGTACGCAACCAGCGCCCGCCAGTTCGCCTGGACTTACAGTATGTGCCGTTAAGCTAGTTTTTGCCAAGAAGGGAGGAGTTGTGGTATTGTAGTGCAGCGAATTACGGCAGTGTTTCAAGATATTCCGCTGCGCCGTTTGGAAATATAACCAACTCACGAGTGGATTGCGACGCGCCAAGCCACGTGTATCGCATTGTGCCTGAAAGCCTGCCCAGCCAATAAACTCCCATCGCTCTGCACTGAGCGTGTATGTAACAATCAAACGACTGAGTGTGCCGAAGCAGGCCATTGGATGGGCCCCCGATAAGAGTGTAGGGCCCTAAGCAAGTGACAGAGAATTGGAAACACCCTAGACCAATGAAGAGGACTCATGGGCATATCGCAAGTGTGTCGGTAGGTTAACCGGTAACCACGTAAAGGGCCCCTGAGCAATCGAGAGTACCCCGGTAGGTTAAGGTATGGGACTCTGGCTACCGCCCACAGGGCCTTTCTGGCGAATGGAAAGGATCCATTGAAGGGCCCGTGATTGACAAGAGTTCCCCGGCACGCTAACAGGGAGGGCCCCAACAACAGTGCAGGGCCTTCTGAGCAAATACAAAGAAATGAAGGACAACGTGGAATGCTCCTAAACGACCGAAACGGATCTGCAAGGGATATATAGGTTCCCCGGAAACAGCATTGGGCCCTAGATAGTGTAATGGAGCTTAAAATTTCCAGTTCACAACTTTTCCAATCATTGAGTAATTTTTGGGACTTTTCATAAGCCCTTCACTTTCGCTTACAACTTCTTGGTGGCCGGAAAGTCCAGAGATACCCAGCTTTATTGCGTTTTGTGTTAAAAAAAACTGCACCTGTTCGGCCGGCTATCGGCCCCCCGGAGCCAATGAGCCCCTTCGAGGTCCAAGGGGGGGGGCCGTAGCCCCCCTCTCTGGATCCGCTCCTGCTTGTTACCGTACGTTTTGGGGATACTTTTGTTATTTTCCACTTCTTTGCCCCTCCCCCAAACTCAGTTTGCTCTTGATGTCGGATTGTCGTGGGGAGAAAGTAATTGATCCTAAGCCTGAAGTGTCATTCAGGTGACCACGACGAAATCTCAAGTGGGAGCACCGTAAATCCGATATGGGACCCGAAGGACTGGCTAAAGGTCATTCGGGGGGGGGGGCGGGTCGGACCCTCAAATACCAGCCAGAGGGCCCGTTGCACCGACTGGGCCCCGGCCTGGGCCTGGGAGCCCATTTTCCAAGCAGGGACAAGGGCAGGACCCGCGATTTACATTGGTCAGTGCACCCCGAGCCAATGAGAGGCCCCTGTGTCGGCCAGGGGCACACAGCGCCTAACCGGATGTCTGGTGTTGACAAGGGCCCCCGAGTTGGTCAGGGAGTGTACGAGGGTGCCTGAAGATTGACCGATGTGCCCTTCAAGACTGACGATAACCGGGCCGGTGGAAAGGATGAATGGCCGTAAGGGTTGAAAGGCTACAGGTCATCCTGGCCCGCATGGCTGTGATCCCAAATGTCAGCCAATATGCCTCTTTCGCCGATTGCGGACCCTTGGGACAGTACGGGCACCTCTTTCGCCCGGAGACCACTACACCGAATAGTTGATTCCGTTTTGTTTTGAGCCCTGGGGCCCCATTTCTCTAGCAGAAACGAGACCGAGGCCCGCGATTTGCGTTGGTCGGAGTCCCTACAACAATGAGTGACCTTTTGACGGTCCAGTGTCCAACAGCGGTCCTTTGACGGAAGGAGTACTGAGTCGATCGAGATCGAGATCTTTAAGCAATTGCCCGGAAGGGTCGTGTGCACCTAACTTTTCGCTAATGTTTACACATTTTACACATCACATTACACATAATCGAGTCGGCCAAAGGTGACTCGGGGCCCTTGCGGGGCCCTTCGCCCCGTTTTAACCAAGGATCCGTTGGCCAAGCATGGGTCTCTGTGCCAGTTACTGGATCACCTGCGGTTATCAGAGATCTTGTTGCCCCATTGAGGGCTCTTGCGCCTATTCCGGGTCAAACGCCCCGACCAGAAGCCGCCAAAGGGCCTTCCGCACCAGAGAGGGCACCAATGTAGGACGTACATCTGTGAGGGCCTCCGGATGAATCCATCAGGCGAACCCGCTTTCATGTCGCCAGAACGGCAGCTGGTAGATACCCCGGGCTGGGACGGAATGATCTTTAAGCAATCGCCCGGAAGGGTTGTGTGCGCCTAACTTTTCACTAATGTTTACTCATTTTACACAGTACATTGCACATAATGTTTACACATTACACATTTTCAATTAGTGTTTGTACAACTTGGTGGCCACATTTAGATTTAGGTCAACCCTTACGAGATCCTCAATTCCTCTTACGGGATCCTCAATACCTCAATACCAATACCCCTCTCCCCCGCGAGAGAGCCCACACCCCATCCGGCATGTACCCCCATGATACCCCCATGATACCCCCATGTCCGATATGAAAAGCCCAAATTAGAATTTACTCCGCTTAGAATTGAAGCAAGCTGGCATCATCACGCCACACCGATACACCAGGAAGCCACCCACTTAACATCGGCCATCGTCGAGATTCGAACCCGGGCTTACCGCCTGCGAGACCAGCATACTAACCATCCAGCCACTTGAGAAGCGGGCCCCGTCGGCCGAAAATTTGTGATCAGAATAGGACTTGTTCAGAGTGAGTAAATAGATTTCGCGATCGTTTGATGCCTATCACGCATAGAGCCGACTTTTCGCACGGTATTCTGCATATTTGCACTTGCGTCCCTCTAAGACTGGCAATCCGCGTATGCCTGACACGCACAACCATCTGAAAGATTTGTGGAGGGTGTATCAGCCCAGTGCGTAGCCACCCTCGATTTTGGAGGGTGTATAAGCCCGGTGCGTAACCACCCTCGGTTTTAGAGAGTGTGTAAGCCCGGCGGGTAACCACCCCCCTTTTTGGAGGGTGTATGTGCGCAGCCATTTATGTATGAAATACGTACAAGTTTGCAGTTGGAGCATCTTGCATAGAAATTGGTCAAAATTTTAAGCAGCAGATGGTACCTCTAAAGGCAATCGAAAAGGAAGGAAGAATAAAGTGGTATCACACTGCGGTGGCGGTGGTGGCGGTGAACTAAGTGGCGGTCATCGGGCAGAGGAAAACAAGGCTTATCTAAAAAGTACCTTTGAAAGCATGTAACGCGTAACCGAATACGCGTCGGTACTGCGCCATTGTCAACGCGTCAGCGGGACGCTCGGCTCGCTAACGAAAACAACGCACTTAGACTGACTCGCTCGACGCAGATGCACTGCCTTGTTTACTTTGTATGCTAATTATTAGATAAGCCGGATGTGGTTACCCATAGCCGTAGTTGCTTTATGCAAGGGTTGCGCCATAGTTCGCGTCTGCTGCTGCTTTATGCGGGCTCACATACGCATTAGAATTGCACAACGTCGAAGGCTCGAGAACGCCCCATCCCCAGCGTTTGGAGGCCGCACGTCGGCGCCCCGGAGCGGCCCCGCCGTTTATAACCTGACGCATCCTGCGTAGCGTCAGACGGGCGGTGACGGTCAGAGAGAGGCGGACGCGACCCGACGACCAGTACCGCGACGCTGCACTTTGCGGGGGCACCTCGACCGAATACAGTTACCTTTTCACGCCCGTTCTCTGATGGACGTTGGTGAAAAGAAGAACGCTACCAACAGGAAGGAAGGGTTACATTGGTGCCTCAGACCCGTATCAAGAACCTGCGGATTATCGACGTTGAATCGTCCCCTCGTATCACAACAAGGTACGGCTATTGAAGTTCAGGTACCAATCCACGCAAACCATTCAAATCGCTGGATGACAGGTAAAGAATTTGATTTTCTGGCCTATGATACCTGTACTTGCTGGAAGTTATTAGAAGACAGCTTCGCAACCGACCAGACCAATATTTTGGACGAGCTGTGTGCCTATCATTGCACATATTTAGAAAACCGCCGAAAGAAAAGGAAGCATTTCTGCTCTTGCCACAATCCCAACAAACGGGAATTTTTCCAACTGCGTGGCATTTGTCATATATGTCATATCACCACATCCTGTTACACCTACCACCGTTGCTCCTGCCTTCCTGGCCTTGAACGCTATTGTGGTTCCTCCTCGGCAAATCCTTCCGCAGCAGACCCCGATAAGCTGGTTGAAAAACATTATCAAAAAGCCCAACGTCGCCGCACGACATATCTCAGACAGCTCCAAAATCCTACCCTTTTCCATCCCGACTATCAAGTTCCTGACGTCTCGTTACTGGTTGGGAAAATTCGGAAAACAGAAGTATCGCTACCGGAAGAGGAACACCCGTCTTTATTGAAACGGAAGCGGGACGGTCCGCGAACCACACGATCAACCCACCCGTTATCGAAACGAGAAGCGAGCGCAGCCGCCGACTCCTCGTTACCTACAAGACCACGAACATCTCCGCCTCTGCCGATCAGGCAAGCGCTGCAACCTCCTTTGCCATCCAGGCAAGCGCTGCAACTCCGGAGAGCACGACCGGAAGGACGACGCAGTTCGAAGACGCCGAACCCGAGTTCAACGTGCAGCCTTCCATCTCCCCCATCTACGAGCACGAGGCCCAGGACTGGTGATCTCTGGTACATTAGGCTACTTCATCAATAAGGTACGGCGCTGACTATCCTGTGTTCCATTTCACAATCCTCTCAAACACCATGGCGCATACTACTCACGACATTCCCTTGCCGGAGGAGCTCTTGCATTCGACAGAGCTGTCGCATCATGTGTCAAAAGGCTTGGCAAATCTGTACGACCTTTTGAACATAAATTCCATCATTACCGGTTGTGCACATTTTGACGGCTTAAATGCTGGAAATTTGTACCAATGGATGGCTGACGTGAATCGCATTCATCAGGATTGTAATGACAACGATAAAATCACGCTCACCGCGGCAGGACGTCTCGTAACCGGGACGGCAAAGTCTTTCTTTTGGCGCAACCGAGAGCACAACTGCACATGGCTCCAACTGAAAGACTTGTTCAGACATTTTATTCCAACCCGCGTGACCCCGACATTCTGTAAGAAAAACTGAACCTTATCACTCAAAAATCGAGCGAACCTGTGCAGTCTATTTATGAGCACTTCAACCAATTAGCCGCCGAGGGTACGGAAACGATATAAACACGCCAGACAAACAAAAAGCTTTGGCCAAATTATTCATGAACTGACTTGTGGACAAACGGATTGCCGACAAACTGCTTCGCCAACAGCTTTTGACTCTGAACGCCGCCTTAGATGTTGCATTCATGGAGGAAAAATTTTACGGGCAAATAGAAATGCGGGACAGAGAGGAGCCCATGGAAATCGATTTGGTCAAACTAGCCACAGCCCCTTACAGAAAAAAATGAACAACTTACGGAGGCAGTCAATGTGCTAGCAGTCAAAATGGAGCAAGGAAACCGAACGAAAGTACCCAAGGAGTGCAACCGCAACAAGCAAACCAGTATAGGCACATGCCTCAAAAGCAGTACCAAAACCAAAAACGTTTCATGCCGCCCACCCCTTCTGGACAAGGTAGACTATACCCACCACCGCAAGGAAATTTCCACAGGACACAAACCCATCTCGGACCAGACCCCAGGTTCTATAGATATGACCCGTCAGTTCCTAGGTGTCAGTTTACTGAAGACCATAGGTCCATCTGTTATTTTTGCAATATTCCAGGCCATATTCAGCGTGTGTGTCGCAAGTATGTCGCACAGCTGCGTAAACAGACCCCGCAAGCAGATGAACGGGAACGTCCGGAAAACTAGTACGACCTCCATCCAGTCGAGCAGGTAAAATTTGCAACATAGATGTGAACAAGAAATGTCCTTTCATAGACGTTTGCATAGACAAAAACAGGTTTTGTACTCTTTTGTATAATGGAGCTCAGTTCTCGCTGGAGGGCAACGAATTCTTAAAATTATGTGACGACGCTTTGATAAAGGAAACATGTCAGGAAAAAGTGCCTTAGTATCTGCCACAGGCCACCGACTTAAAGCCACAAAAATGGTAAAAATTTGAATTACATTGGGTAAAACCCGAATGTGTCATTCATTTGGTGCGGCTACTGGACTAGGCCACGACACGATTTTAGGCGTGGACTTTCTCAATGAAAGAAAAGCTATCCTTGATTTTGCTAATCAGCCACTGAAAATTGGAAAAGCGTTGTTTCCTCTAACGCAAAAAAACTAAAATGTCAGGAAAAAGAAATGAACTTAGTCAGACTGTCAGAAAGCGTCCAGCTGTATCCTAGACGATCAGCTCAACTTAAATGTCAACCGTCGAAAAGTAAAACTGCTGGAAAACAGTTAATTCTGACGCAACTTACGTCTTCCCCATCCTTTGAAGATAAACCTGGAACTTTTTTACCCAGTGCAATTGTTCAAATATCTAAAAACAAGCAGGTCCCCTGGGGTATTATAAATGAGACAGGCAGGCATTTTTATTTTCGGAAAGGTCGAATTTTAGGTAAAGCGTTCAATTTTAAAACAGAAAAACAGATTCAAGTCAATCATGTGGAAGCAGAACAACAAACGGTATCCGTGGAATCAAACGACAGGTTGGAAATGTTCAATTTGGCACACATTTCGGAAGAAAGACGCATAGTCCTTGAACAGCTTTTAGGAAGAAACATGGATGTTTTTGTGGTGACAGATTCAGAGTAAACAACTACGCATGTTACCGAAATGGTAATAAACACTCGAAACGAACCACCTATTAGACAAAAGCCCTATAGGATTCCTCTGACTCAAAAGGCAATTCTGGATAAACACGTAGACAATATGCTAAAAGCAGGCATCATTCGCCGAAGCGACTCCCCATGGCTATCACCTGTGATTGTAGTACCAAAAAAGATGGCTCACATCGAATTTGTGTAGATTTCAAAAAACTTAACGCCATTACCGTAGTATCCGCCCCCAGCATGTCTAACACCGAAGACATCGTCCATTCTTTAGGAAGATCTAAATTCCGCGCCTGTTTATAATTAAAAGTGGGATTCTGACAGGTTCCGATCAAAGAGGAAGATAAATAAAACTGCTTTTGGGACAGATGCCGGTGTTTTCCAGCACAATTCCATGGCCTTTGGTTTATCAGGTTCTCCAGCAGTCTTCCAAAATGTGGTAAACGCCGTTTTGAGCAATGTCAAACAATTTGCAGTTGCCTTCATCGACGACATTATCGTTCATAGCACTATTTTCGAGGAACATTTCAGCATCTTGAAACAGTGTTCGACCAATTACGACGCGCAAACCTGCACCTCAAAATATCAAAGTGTGAATTCATAGAAGATAAGCTAAGTTATTTGGGACACAAAGCATCAAACGAAGGAATTAGCGTAAATCCAAACAAAGTCAAAGTCATCAACAACATGCAACCACCTAGAAATCATAGAGAAGTCCGTGGATTGATTGGAATGACATCCTATTGCAGAAAGTACGTGCCACAGTTCAGCGAAATTGCAAGACCCTTGATAGCACTCACGCGAAAGAACGCGAGATTCGAATGGAATGATCAAACGGAACGCGCATTTGACACCCTCAAGCCTCGGTTAGTAGAAGCCCCAATTTTGGCTTTTCCAGACGTCACCCAGTCATTTTAAATATTTACAGACGCCTCGCAATACGCTTTAGGCGCGGTGTTGATGGAAAAAGAAGGGGATCAAGAGAGAGAGAGAGTGATACAATACGGATATCATCAATTTACTGATGCATAAAAGAAATGGCCGACTATAGAACGCGAAGCGTTCGCTATCGTGTACAGCCTACAAAAGCTTTGCCCCATCATTTTAGGAACCAAGCCCACAATCTATATCAATCATAAACCGCTGAAACATATCTTCACAAGGGAAATACAGAATCCTCGAGGACTAAGATGGGCTATCATGATGAGTGAATACGGCTGCGATATCGAGTATATCAGTGGTGCTAAAAATGTTACCGCAGATCCCCTCTCTAGACTTCCGAGTTCGGAACAAGTAGAGACTTTGTCAGATGGCGAACGGTTAGATTGGCATGATCAACAAATTAATCCTTAAGAAATTAACGGAATTGACAATTTCAAGATACAGAACAAGGAAATAAATAATGTTTCGTGTACCGAACGCGTTGCTATGGCTTGGACAGATGCCGAATTTAGGAACGCTCAAAAAGAAGATCCTTTGTTAGAAAAAATCATCCAGCAATAACTTGAGGGAGACGACGGTAAAGTGAAAGGATATTACATGGAGGATTATTTGCTATATCATTTAGCTTCAGGTACTAAAACCCGTCCTTTGACCCGAGCTTAACTAGCTGTTCCTGAAAAATTCAAATATACCATCCTTGGAGAGGCGCATGATGGATACTTTGGAGGCCATTTAGGCATAAAGAAGTCCACTGACAATGTCATGAAGTCATTCTTTTGGCCGGGGATGTTAAAAGAGATTAACATAAACGTTCAAACCTACGAAAAAGTGTAATATGACAAAGCTCAAAAAGGAAAGACGCCCATTACAAGAAATGCCAATGCCCAATGCTCCAACGACTGACCTCGGCATTGATTTGACAGGACCCCACCCGATCTCGTCCAAAGGAAGCGTGTAAACCTGTACGGTAGTAGGTTTATTCTCTGGATGGCCGGAAGCTTACCCCATTCCTAACAAAAATGCGGATACAATAGCTCAAATACTTTTGGATGAAATCATACCCCGTCATGGATGCCCTCGATCAATTCTGAGCGATCAGGGAACGGAGTTTTGCAATTTGGTTATAGATACTGTTAACAAAGAATTAGGAATAGCAAGGATACGCACGAGTAGCTACCATACTCAGACCAACGGAAAGACGGAAAGATCCCATAAGGTCTTGAATGAGATGATTGCCAAAAAGGTTAGTGAGGATCACACAAAGTGGGAACAAATACTACAACCATGTTTAGCCGCTTACAGGGTTAACAAAAATGAAACAACCAAATACTCGTCATGTTTTCTCATGTACGGCCGAGATCCGATTTCACCTGTAGATGCTTTCATGCAACCCCGTTACAAGTACTCTGGCGACGAGTATGTTCCCCAACTGTTAGAGAATCTCCATCACGCATTCAAGCATGTCACAGAAAATATTCAACGAACATGGGATCACAACAAAAGGCTAGTTGACAAAAATGCTCAAGCATCCTCATTTCAAATTGGCGATCCGGTTTAATACTACGATCCTACGATCAAAACAGGGAATTCTTCGAAGTTCACACTGCATTGGAAGCCTTACTTTCGCATTGTAGCAAAAATTGGAGAAGAAAACTGTCATCAAAAACATGGCAACCCATGAAACCAAGCTGGTTTATTCTGAAAATCCCCGAAATAAGGATATCAATGACGTTTGGAATAGAAATTACGACACCCTGAAACGTCCCATTGAAATTCATATGAGACCTGAATCAGATTCGCTTCGTGTCCAACCCCCCAGACTAGCAAAGTTAGCTTTTCGCAATGACGGTCCTTTGGTAACCGCTGACGAGCAGGACACACCCGTTGCAGACGTACCACCAGTAGATGATGGTGCTGATGATATCGATATGGACCAGGAAATGATTAATGACGGTGAACCACCCTATGAGGAACAGACTGCTGATCAGACGGCTACACTGTTATCAGACAGAGTAGACAGTAATCCTGTACCCTCACATGGCTACGCATTGCGATCGCAAATCCCCGCGCGACGACATCAGAAGGGTTTCTGGACCCGTCGAGCTGGTCACAAACGACGATATATAAACAGTCCTTTACCGGATGATGATCCACATGAGGACAAAAGGCCACGAATTTATGCCGTTCAGTCGAAAGACGACCCAGACATTGGCCATGCTGAGACCAATGCCCCGGCACAAATTCTTAGCTGGCGTAAGCTGCAAAGTGCTGTCGTAACCGCCATACCTCTGATAATGATGTTCATCACAATATCCTAAGAAAGTTCTAACTTTCACAGGATGTTCTGACAACCAGCAGTCATCCTGATGCTATGCATCACATATTTCGATTTGCCTTCCGCTGTTGCGCTGAGCAGTGACAGTCCGACCTCCTTCACATAAAACATATACGTTTTGGTAATAAGCATTGGTTTTGTCGTTATTGGCTGCTGTGCCATGCGCTATAGTTGCCCAGTTATTCGGAGCCTGATCCGGTACCTTACCCGCCGCTCACGCCGCCGTCATTCCTACTCCCCTGCTGCCCAGATCGATGAGATGACCGAAACCCAGTCAGCACCGGCCGAAGAAATACCCTTGGCCCTTGCTGCACCGGAGCACGCAGCATCTCAGTCTACCGTGCCTGAGTCCGCAGTGATCACCGTCGGCGCTACTACTCCCCGCGCGAGTGGTTCGCCAGATCATGTCCCGGCCGCCGTGGCCCGTCGCCCCGCGCAACCACGTGCCACGCCGCGATCTGTTCGGCCCGAGACGTGAGGTCTACACGTTTGTATGTCGCCCCCGTTCCCTGGCATTTCTCCCGTGCCAGATGTGCTAACAATGTATATATTGCCGCGCGCCTTAAGTTCGATTCTGTCATCCAGTATCTGATGCACGTGTGCTTGATATGCAATGTTTGCGCGAACCGCTGCAACTAGGTAGCGCCGTGCACCATCTGGTGTCCTGTGTAATGCAGGTATCTGACGTATGTATATGTCGCCCGAGCGTGCGCGACCTGTCTTTGGTGCCGTATGTATGTCTTGCGTCGGAGCGCACGCTCTGTGCCCCGCGTTCTTTGTTATTTACTTTATGCTCGATTAGATTATGCTACATGTTTTTGGGCTTGTAGATCTAGCGCTGTGCGCTGATTAGGTTACGCTGCGTCTCAGTGCGTGCTCACAAGGTCTGTGACGCGTCAGCCGTTATTTCCGAGCCCCTACGTACTTGGTTGACAGCACTGCTGCCAACTAATGATAGCTGTTGCCCTGCTATCATTCTTTTGTTGTTAGGGGGGGGGGGGGGGCTATAGTAACACGTAACCGAATACGCGTCCGTACTGCGCCATTGTCAACGTGTCAGCAGGACGGTCGGCTCGCTAACAAAAACAACGCACGTAGACTGACTCGTTTGACGCAGATGCATTGCCTTGTTTACTTTGTATGCGAATTATTAGATAACCCGGATGTGGTTACCCGTAGCCGTAGTTGCTTTATGCAAGGGTTGCGACATAGAGCGCCTCTGCTGCTGCTTCATGTGGGCTCAAATACGCATTAGAATTGCACAACGTCCAAGGTTCGAGAACGTCCCATCCCCAGTTTTTGGAGGCCGCACGCGGGCGCCGCCCAGTGGCCCCGCCGTTTATCACCTGACGCATCCTGCGTAGTGTCAGACGGGCAGTGACGGTCAGAGAGAGAGGCGGACGCGACCCGACGACCAGTGTCGCGACGCTGCACTTTGCGAGGGGACCTCGACCGAATATAGTTACCTTTTCACGCCCGTTCTCTGATGAACGTTGGTGAGAAGAAGAACGCTACCCACAAGAGCGAAGCGTTACAAGCAAGGTGGTCTCGGTGTATATTTCACTTGTGCGCCTTTTATACTGATAACAGCAACGCCAAGCGTTGTAACACCATTCTCACATGCCGTCATTGATTAAAGCATGACCCATGGGCATATTACCATTGGACCTTCGCCATTTCGGCATGTGGGCGTTTTGGCACATCGCTATTTTGCAGTTCGCCATTTAGTTGAGTTACCACCCTTATGCTTACTGTACGAGAACCTGCAATGTCGACTACCGCGCACCTTTTCACGGAATTACTTTTTTGTAATTGGAGAGCCAAATTAGCTTGGCTGCTACTCGTGCAGCTTGGAACATTTTTCAGAGTCTAAGATGGCAGACGCTGCCATCTTGATTCCTGGCCAACGTCCAACTTTTGTGATAACCTGCAGGGTCGTGTAACACTTCATTTTAGTGGGTTTTGATGTCAGTAAGCCCATTTCTGCAGTAAATTTGTAGATCCGAGGCTAAAGTAAAACGCATTCCGTTGTCTGCTCGTGTTCGATGTAAGAGTATCAATAGAAACAGCCACGCGCGCTGCATGCAGTAACGCTGTAAACACGTGCAGCACGAATGACTCGTATACTAAAGGCCATGGGTTCACTAGGCTGGGTGCATGTATTTGTTTTATGAGGTTGTTGACAGAACAGAGGCCGGTGCCATCACCATCTTAGGATCAATGCTGTGATATTTCATGCCGTCTAAGTCGCCATGCCTTCTGCTGGAAAAGGAAAACCCCCCCTCCTCAGTCCGTGTAACGCCAAGGGAGCTTAGAGACATTCAAGACCAGGGCTGCGCAAAAGCTCGTTGCTACAAGCAAAACAAAACATGGTGGAAGGTATGCAACTTTACCGGGGCGTGATAGTCGAGCGCATAAGTCATGATACCGTAGCTGTACATCGAGGAGTGGGAATAATGCAAAGGAGGAGAGAAGGTTTGCGATGGCCCATGTCGGCGTTTCCAAAAGGCTGTTGAAGTCCCGCTGTCGTGACTTTGATTTGAGGCGAGAATGCCTGTTTTGTGGAAAAGAGTGTAAGTCGAGAGAGGGCGAAATCCGCACAGGTAGGTACAGGTGCGACAGCGTAAAACTGTGGATAAGCGTGGTTTCATCACGTTCAAGCAGCAGTTGGAAGATTTGCATTATGAAAGGCAAGACCTTTGGGCAAACGTGGCAGCGGCCTAAGTCAGTGGAGTCATTGATGTGCGTGCTGCTGACGGTCAGTACCCTCTCCCCTGTTACAATGGTTTTCGTGGTGTTCCTGTGACCCAACTATCCCCCAAGACGCTTATGGAGGAGGCACTCAAGTCCGACGTCATGACGGTGGCTCAGAACGTGTCAGAAACGTGGACGACTTCTGAGCTTCATTCCAAGCAGTTCGCCACTTCGGACATTGTGTCAAGAACACACTTTGTGCAAAGCGTCACGGACCATTTGGTGACGAGCTGTTCGTGTCCCACATCAAGGGCTGCGGCAGCAGCGTGGTTGGATTTAAAGGCAGCCTCAGACAGCTTACCAAAATAATGAAGACAAGCGAGAGTAAGGACGACGATGAGCTGGAAAAGATGACAAAGAAAATTCGAAGGTCTTGTGAGGTCATGGCAACACCTGGGCCCACGACCTCGGTACCTCCGCCCGTCTCAAGGTCATTGAGAACACTAGCGCAAAGCTTCTCAAATTCGTTTCGAGCCTCGTATCAGGGGGCACCATCACGAAGCCGTCACTAACGTTGCCTTAGTGCATTCCACAGCATATGAGCTTAACAAGGCTCTTAACGAGCACGGTATCACGAACACCTACGACGAAGTGCTGCGATTTGGGAAGTCAGTGCCTAAATTTGTGCCGGACAACCAGTCAGGTTTTCACGAGAAACTTGGCTTGAGCACGGATATCGGTCCTATCTTTAGCTTTCGTGCATTGTGAGCCCTAATGGGCCGAAGAGCACCCATACCATGATCATGATGTTCACCCAGCATCCTGCCAGAATCATTGAGACGGGGAACATTGGTGTGATGCAGCTCGAGATACCCCGACTCAGGAAACGCGCGGTGTCCTCTCTGCAAGTCACCAACCGGGCCACGCAGCTGCAGCGTTACATGGGGCCCTCCGAGCTGAACCCACCTCTGCTTCCGGCGAAGGCTCTGTCCGCTGAAGAAGCGGAGCTGCAAGCAACTGCCGTCATGTTCAGTGAGCCGGGAGACGCGGCATGGCTGTCGCAAGTCCACAACACTAAGTAGTCCGAGTTTCTATTCAAATGGCGCGAGGACATCCAGGAGTTGAGCAACTATCTTGAGACAGCCAGAGAGCACCCAACTGGAAAGATGTTTATGGACTGCGTCGTTAGGCTTACACTGCTGGCGCTCACGTTCCTGCGTGGAGAGCGGAACGGCGATTTTCTCCTCCAGCAGCACTGTTTAAAGGCAATGCTGCCGTATTTCTTCGCGATGGGCCACCACAACTATGCCCGCTACCTGAGCTGGTATGTGCAGCAGATGGAACACCTTCCCCAGCAAGCCAAGGAGGACCTTCTGGCGGGCGCGCACGTCTTTCGGCACTCGGACGGCGGGACCGCAGAACCAGAAGACCAGTTCGGTGAGCAGACGTGTGTTAAGCCAACGAAATGTAGTGGAGGCATAAATAACATTTTGACGAACGCCGAGCAAGTGACTGAATAGGTAAACAGTTTCATCGTTTGCGCTCACTTGGACATCGCCATGGATCATATGTGCGGTGAAGCTGGGGACGGGGAGAGGCCACATGGGGAGCTGGGAACGAAGAGGAGAAGCACAAGGAGAAAGCAGGAGAAAGAAGCGCAAGGAGAAAGCACAAGGAGAAAGGAGTGGGAAGAAAGGAGTGGGAAGAAGGAGACTGGACGAGGCCGATCGGAGGAGGATCGCGGCAGAGCTCGAGAAACATACGCGCACCCTTAATGAACAGCATCCTCGTGTCTATAATATCTGCAACGGCCAAATGGCCCCCGACACCGTGAATGTTCGGGATGCGCTGACCATCGGTAGTGAACAGAGTGGGCAGATATCCGCTTTCCTAAACAGTAACTTCCACAAAGTGATGAGAAGGGCGTAAAAACAGTGGAGGGACTCAAGAAGGCCGTCTTTGTCAAGGGAAAGGCTTTCCTTTGTCAAGTCAAAGGAAATCTACGACATTGACACGCCGTTCGGTCGGCTGCTGGTCGTGGGGCAACAACGAAGCGTGGATGTTGCTGACGTCTTCCAGTTCGAACTGAGTCCAGTGCCTTCATATCTGATCGACGAATGCGGCTTCTTGAGGAAAGGCGACAAGACCGTGCTCGTCAAGTGTCTCGGTGTCCCTGTCACGGCTCTACTTGCTCCAGACGTGGTGTTGGTTGACGGCAGTCAGCTGATGTACCGCGTCACCCGGCCCGTTGTGGGACCGCAGGAGATCTGGCTGTAAGCTTCGGCACTCGACCGGCCCGCTGTCCTCCTTGCCCCAAGAAAATCCTGCTCCTTGACAGAAGAGACCAAGAGACTCCTTGCGCGCAGGATCACCAACGAGTGAGAAGAGGAGTCAAGGAAATCCGGCTGACCCGAAACGCACCCTTTCATGTCGGGAAGCTATCCTTCACAATGTCATGAACAAGGGTCTGCTCAGTAACATCCCATGCAGCTACCCTCTTCCACACAATACCCAGCTTGTCAGCAAGCTGGACTGTGCCGTCACCCATGCTGAGGCAGACGTCACTCTCTGCAGCTACATGCAGAAGGCCGTGGCGGACGGTTCCCAGACCATTCGCATCATAAGTGATGACACCGACGTTTCGGCCCTCTTGGTGTACTGAACATCGAGGAGGCAGTTGGTCGCTAATATCCAAATGGAGAAGTGGAATGGTGATTTCCTGGAACATCAACGGGACTGTCAAATGGCCAGGCCCCGGAAAGCGTAGCCAGCTTCTCGGCGTCCACGGACTGTCGGGATGCGATACGGCGTCGCATTGCCTCGGAAAAGAGAAACAGTCGGCGCTCAAGGTGTCATAAATATATTTGCCATATCCTGATAAAGTACTTGGACAGCTTGGTGCGACCTACGATGAGCTAAAATGGACAGCAGACGCCTTCTTCTTAGCCCTATACGGACAACGGAGCTGTAGAACAATGAGTGACGCGCATGCTCGCTTTCAAGAAGCCTCCGCCGCTAAAGAAACTTACGCCGACTAATGCCACCTTCCAGCGGCATGCGCTCCGAGCTCACCTCCAAATGCTACTATGGAAAGCAGTGGACTAACGTGATCCCCCTCCCCCCCCCGAAGAGGCTCGAGATGTGGCCAACTTTTGTTAGAGCACCGAGGGCCCCGCCATCACACCAGTTATCTGAATAGCACTAGTTGCCCCCAAAACACTCCCGGGTGCAGTGAGCTGCAGGTGCACATCAGAGGGCAAGGCTTACAGCGGCGCGAGCTGCAGCTGCAACAGCGCAGGCCTTTCATGCACAGAGCTCTGCAAGTGCAGGGGAGGGATCACGTGCTACAGCCGTTTTACCACCAAACAGATAGATATCGACGACCAAAAAGAGGAACTGAGTATGCATGATGCCGATGGTGATGATAATGAACGAGTAGCACGACCCAGAAGAGGAACTAGGCATGCATAATGCCGATAGTGATGATAATATGAACGAGTAGCAGACGACTCACATCATGTGCATCATGTTTGACCATAGCGTCATGGCCGATGGCCAAGCGCAAACGTGCAAAATTGATGGGGTTCAGAATTTATTTGCGTTGGAAAAAAGCTGTTGTCTGGGATCGCGATTGCCAGCTTACTCCAGGTAAGGCAAAGTTAGGGAACCTTTTTCAGGACAAATAACGATAAGCCCGGCCCCTTCAGTGAGCGTTTCTGAACCTGAAAGGTATGGCTGTGGCGGATATGCTTTGATGGAATGATACAAATCTGGCATGAATTGCCTCACTGTTGTAATACCACACATCATATGCGCGATGCAAAATTTGAATTTCTTCCTTTTTCAGTCGTCAGGGCCACAGCGATTGAAGCCCTCTGTGGGTGTACTCTTACAAATGGCTTTTGACCTTGTGTCACCATCTTTGCTCCCGTGTTTTGCCTTGTCTTCCCTTGGACTTGATTTACTCGCCTCCGCCGATCCGTCGCTACAGGCTGCGGCTGCGGTGTGCTCGACACATAGGATTGCGCGGCAATGGCAACTTGCTGGTGTTTGTACAGCGATACCGCCGGACCTTGAGGGCTAGCGGCCAGTGCCGCAGACTTGGTGATGGCCCGCCCGCCCGGGTCAAGCCCTTGCCCCACTCCGCGGAACGGTGCTATCAGCTGTTGAAGAGGTGGCCTCGCCACAGCTCGCTGTCCGCTCCCAGACACGTGGGCCAGAACTGCGCGGGGGACGGGGAGTGGGTCCCATGTCGCACCAGCTTTGGAAACAGGCATCATTACGCATGTGACGGTGCACGTAACGAAAGTAATTGATAACACACGTGCACGTTCCGTACTTACCGAACAAGGCCGTAAAAATCAACCTCGGGTTCTTCTGTAAATCCAAAAGGAGCCTCCCAGTTTATGGAATGCACCCGGTTCGCACTGCCCATGTCGAATCAACCGTAACGTGTCTCGGGCGTCTCCACCCCGGTGTACCTGCAGACGTGCGGGAAAGGGACATCGCTGCGATTCTCGTTAGCGTCTTCCCTTGCATTTGAATTGTGCTTGTGTCGTAACTTCCGCGAATGTCATACCTGAGTGTGCGACTTGTATTCCGCCGTCACTTGTATTCCGCCGTCCCTTGTATTCCGCCGTCACTTGTATTCCGCCGTCACTGTGCGTGGTGCACCGGGCGCGCGGCGACGCCCTCCAAAACCGTGTTACGCGGTGACGTCCTCCAAGGTGTTTTTACGCAGTGACGTCATCCAGCGTCTTTTTGCGCAGTGACGTCCTTCGATGTCGTGGTACACAGTGACGTTATCCAATGTTGTGTTACGGAGTGACGCCTTCCGATGTCTGTTACGCCGTGACGTTCTTAAGTATCTTTTTATGCTGTGACGTTCTCCAATGTCTTTTTACGCAGCAACGTCCTCCAATGTCGTGGTAAACAGTGACGTCCTCCAAGGTCATGTTACGCAGTGACGTCCTTCAATGTCGTGTTACTCAGTGATGTCATCCAATATCGTGTACCGAGGTGACGTCCTTTAATGTCTTGTTAGCGTCCTCCAATGTTGTGTTACGCAGTGACGCCATCCAATGTCTTTTTACGCAGTGATTTCCTGCAATATCATGATACACAGTGACGTCATCCCACGTCCTTTTACGCAGTGACTCCCTCCAATGTCGTGATGCACAGTGACGTCATCCAATGTCTTTTTACGCAATGACGTCCTTCAATGTCGTGGTACACTGTGACATCATTCAATGTCGTGTTACGCAGTGATGTCCTCCAATGTCCTGTAACGTAGTGATGTCATCCAATGTCTCTTGACCTAGTGGCCTCTTCACATTTTCCTGTTTTTGCGACACACTGCCACGCCGCGTCCCGTCCACCGCTGACGTTTTAGCCCGATGCTCCACCGCTTCTCTGACCCCCTTCTCGCGGGCAGAAATCATGCTCCGATACCCCACCGCTCTTGCCTTCTTCCCCCCTCCCCCCCCCCCCCCCACACCTCTCCGGTCGTGTCTCCATGTTTCGTCGCTCCTGACTCCGGAGGCCGGCTCCTGACGCGCGCAGCCTGGCCTCCCGACGGTGTTTCCTCTCCTCCTGGCGGTGTGACCCCGCCTCCTGGCGGTGTGACCCCGCCTCCTGACGACGTGACCTCACCTTCCGGCGGTGTGACCTCGCGTACTGACGCATGTTACCCCGCGTTTGCCGCAGGCTCCGAGTACCCGCCGCTGAAGCCGGGCACTCTACGCGTCTACTCGATGAAGTTTTGTCCATACGCCGAGAGGACGCGACTGGTCCTCGCGGCTAAAAACATCCCGTGCGTGCTGGTCCTGGGTAGCCTGGGCCAGACGGGCTGTTCGGGAGTTAGTTGTCGTTGCGCCACTCCCCTGCCAGCGCTTATTGACTAAATGTGTTGTGAATTATTCTGTGTAAATCAGGTTTCCACATAGCTGTTGCTCAGTCATAGAGGACTTTTCATAGTTACGACAGTAGTGATAGCCTTATTCCTCGTAGAAAAGCCAGAAGAATGGAGATATAGGTACGTTGATATTTCGGCAACATGCCTTTATTGATAGCAGAAGAGCCGAAGTAAATAGCAGGCGCAATAATAGAAAAACAGAATTTACTCCTGCTATTCATTTCGATAAAGGCATGTTGCCGAAATATCAACGCATCTGTACCTCCATTCTCTTTGCCTTTTTACGTGGAATAAGGTTATTACCACTATCTTATCTGTGTGCATAATGTTCCTCGCAAATGGACTTAACAAATTCCGAAGTTTTTTCTACAGATACAGTTGGACCACCGCGTCAAAATCAGAACACGTCTCTGTGGGCTGTGCACGTGCACTTATTCGTTTGAATGCTTTATCTGATGTGGTCGCGGCTGGGGCTCGACCAGTGAAACAGGCTAATAATGTTTGCAGTTCAAGCGATCACGCGGCCGGTCTAGCCAAGGGTTTTTCAGCGACTGAGTCATCTTCAGAACTCTGCTCGCCGTTTTGACAGACACGAGGTGGTCAACATCAACCTGAAACAGAAGCCGGAGTGGTACGTGGCCAAGCACGCGGATGGCAAGGTGCCAGCGCTGGAACTGGACAACCATTTTGTGCCCGAGAGCCTGGTCACGTGTAACCTGCTGGAGCAACTGTACCCGGAGCCGGCCCTCTACCCGGCTGATCCCTGGGCCAAGGCCCGTGACCAGTTCATGGTGGAGCAGTTCAGCGCGGTAGGTAGCTTCGCTGGGCTGGGTGTAAGGGAATCAACACGCTTAGGAAATGTCTATTTGTATATATATATATATATATATATATATATATATATATATATAATAAACATTCCATAGACATTCCGTACATGTGCATTCCGGACACCTTGTTGTAGGAATCCGCACGGCTCTGTCGGAATCTTGACCCCCAGCGTGTTCCGCACTGTACACATTTGAGAACGTGTGATTTCAGCAGCCCATGATGTTAATGAGGAGTCCAAGGGGCATGCACTCAAGACATTCAAAGAATTTGTGCGTGTTTGTCCGTGGCCGGGCTTGCCCATCAAACGCTTGATTGCCGCGGTTACAGCATGCCCATCGTTATATTATGCCGTGTGAATTTTGATTGATCACATTTGTTATTCGGTTTTGTGGCAGTCTCACAGGTAGGCGAAATTCAAGGCCGTCTTGGACTTTGAATGCTCACATTGTGAGTAAACTGTGCCCCGAATGTGACCGAAAATGTGTCAATTGATATCACCATCTGTTCTAGGTTTCTGGAACCATGTACCAGATGTACCGGGCTTCTGGGGATGCCGAGAAAATCAAGGAGCTCAGTGACACGTTCAACAAGAAAATACAGGTGTTTATTATGACCCTCCATTATTTAACATACCCGTGCGCAACGGCTAGGTTAGTCGGAAAGTTAAGGGCATAATGGTGTTACTTTTCTGGAAAAGGCGGGGAAGCTTGTCTGACCAAATCGAACGATCATTGAGTTTCATGTTATCCTCGTAACGAAATCTAAATGATATTTAATCGTGAGACTGTTCAGTCCACGAATCTTAGGATGCTTGTGAGCAATATGCCAGGATAAACGCACACTGCGCATTGGTGAAGAAAGGCGCGGTTTCGAATTTCTGACGCGTGTCAATTTGCTCAACGGTGATATTGTGTCCTGTCAAGGGTGCGGTGTTAGGGGACTGCTCCTCCCCCTTCCCCAGGGGCAGCGGCGGACGGCTTCTTATCCGCCCCCTTCCCCCACACACCACCCCTATCGGTTATGGAGCTGGCGATGACCACTCACTGTGCCAGCCATGCGTATGATGATATGATGACCATGATGATGATGATGACTGCGACACCCGTCGGTCTGATGAAGCGGCAATGTGCCATCTGGTAATCCTCGTCTGGTAAGCTTTGCCTGTATCGTCCAAGTGATGAGCCCGCTCTGCAGCGCCCCTCCCTCAAGCTCATCCTATTCCGTCCATCTGATCAGCTCATCCTATGCCCTCCGTTTGATCA
The DNA here is from genome assembly GCF_011947565.3 of Pollicipes pollicipes. Lineage (NCBI taxonomy): Eukaryota > Metazoa > Arthropoda > Thecostraca > Pollicipedomorpha > Pollicipedidae > Pollicipes > Pollicipes pollicipes. The sequence continues at coordinate 11,258,480 of NW_023596461.1, read as the reverse complement.
GCTTGTCCTGTGGCCTCCGTTTGATCAGCTTGTCCTGTGCCCTCCGTCGGATCAGCTTGTCCTGTGCCCTCCGTCGGATCGGCTTGTCCTGTGCCCCCCGTCTGATCAGCTCGTCCTGTGCCATCCGCCTGATCAGTTCGTTCTGTGCCATCCGTCTGATCAGCTCGTCTTGCGCCCTCCGTCTGATCAGCTTGTCCTGTGCCCCCCCCCCCCCCCCGCCAAATCACCTTTACCTATGTATTCCGTCTGATTAGATTGTCCTGTGCCCTCCGTCGGATCGGCTTGTCATGTGCCCTCCGTCTAATCAGCTTGTCCTGTGCCGTCCATCTGATCGCCTCATCCTGTGGCGTCCGTCTGACGAGCTCCCGCTGTGTCGTCTACCTGTTGCGCTCGCTCTGTCGCCAGCCGTCGGTTTAGCTCACCTGTGCCACCAGTTCGATGAGCTCGTCCTGTGTCACCTGTCTGCTGAACTCTGCCCCTGCCGTGCCTCAGCCATTCGAGGAGGAGCTGATTCGCCGCGGCACGCCCTTCTATCACGGCGACCGTCCGGGTATGCTGGACCTCATGATCTGGCCGTGGATGGAGCGCTTCCCGGCCGCTCGCAAGCTGGGCGTCACCACACTGCCTGAAGGAGAGGTGCCGCCGCCGCCACCCTCCATCAAAAACCTGGTGCGTGCCCCCCCCCCCCCCGCTGTTATGCGGCTCAGCACGAGGGCTTTTGGGATGGTGTGACAAGACATTGATGCAGTTTGGACTGCTTTATGGCGTGGCATCTCGCGTTACTAAACATTGTACTTCTGTGAAGCGATTGCATCCCACGATCAGTAGCATAGAATTTTAGGTCATTGACCTTATGAAGCAACTGGAGCAATTATTAGGTTCTTTCTTGTTTGGAAAGGCCGAACAGTTCGTCTAACCGCTCCGATTTTCTGTTAAACGGGACGTTCACGGACATATGAAAAACGATCCCATGATGGCATCGCGTTTCTGATTATCCCGGGACTTAAATTTAAGTAGTCATTTACAAGATATTCTCAGCCTCTAAATTCTAGAATGCTCCTAAACCATACGCCAGATTATACGCGCACTGCACGTGATTGCAAGGTTGCACGCCGCAGAATACCTGTTGTGTGTCACGTTGTTAAACCGCCGCAGCGTGCGTTTTCAATGATGCAGGGTGTAGTCAAGGTTCTTGGGGATGTTGCGCCAAAGGCTGATGAGAAAACACTGGTTGTATTGCATCGGACAGGCTCGCTATATATACTGATCGAGACGTGCCCACTCTCGAACCACTGATGCGTACATCCTCTGCGCGTGTCCCTGGAAGACAGGGGCGTGAGCCCCGCCTTCCGGGTGTTCAGGATACACACGGGGCGCACGCGTAGGGCGCCCGCGTAGAGACGGTAATGTTGCGCATTTCGCATCGGTCCACGCGTGAGCCGAGCTTCCGACCGTCTTTGCGAACTCTCCGACTCGTCAGCTGAGCAAGGGGCAGCGCCTCGGGTTTGGCTGACGTTCGCACCGACAAAAGTGAACAGAGAAAGGCGGAAAACACGTCAACACGTTTTTTAGACATCAGATGCGGTACCGCTTGGACGACGAACGAGTTATCTGGTAGACAAAGCGATCAGTGTTCATGATTAGAGCTGGAATGAGATGAACCGTTCATGCTCCCCTGCCTTGGCCTGATCCCGTCCTGATCACGGCTGTGATCGCTCGAGGCTACAGACGGTCACAGGCGCTCGAGGTCACAGACGGTGACCTCTGGTGCAGACGTCCGCACGCCCAGCGTACCGGGCACGCTCTGCGGGGGGGGACCGTCCTCGCCCCGCTCCGATGATCGATGGCTGCTGACCTGGGCTTGTGTGCTCCACGATAATGCCGGGCAACAGGCGGCGGCAGCGGCGGCGGTGATATCATTAGTTGCTGGCGGTCCGATCGATGGGTGCCAGCGGCGCAGCCGTCTAATGGGGCCGCGCGGATCGGCAGATGGGGCTCGCGTTGCTGATAATTCAGTGACCGAAGCTATTCTTGTCAGGTGTTTAGCCAGTACTTAGGTGTGTTAAGTGTTTAGCCAGTGCGCTGCGAGAATCTGCTTCGACCAGAGCCTGCGAGTGGTGGGCTTGCACTGTAATGCGTTTTGCACCGACTGTTTGCGCGGCACGGACAGTTTGTGCAGACTGTGTGCACACTTTTACTCGGCTGCCGCTCGTGTCGTGTTGGTGCCGTATGCTCAGTTGTTACCATCAATGCAAATTTCCCATGGTCGATGTCGTTAACCGTTTTTGTTTTTTGTCAGACAACGCTATTGACCTGTTCGCCGACGACAAACGACCAATCCGGGGTCTCCATGGTCGCTTGATGATCACCTGTTTCTGGTAGCACCCATCCATGTGAGGGGTGCTGTTTTCACCCGGTGTTGAGGCGTTTAGTCGCTTTGTTCCTTGCTGTTGTTCATCCCGAGGCGTCGCAGGATTTGCAACACAGGCTAGCAGCTAGCGCTCGCGGCCCAGTCGAATATCAGAAGGCCCAGTTAGGCAAGACGAGCCTGCTACATGACCGCAGTCACGGTCCGCGGCGAGCGGGCGTCACTGATCATGTCTCTGCCGTTGCAGCACGAGTGGGTGATGCGGATGACACAGCACCCCGACGTCAAGAAATGTCTGATAGCCACCGAACACCACATGAAGTTCATCATGTCCAGCAAGACCGGCAAGCCCGACTACGACATGGAGGGCGTCTAGGCCGGGAGGCGACGCAGCCAGAGCCGGGCAGCCGAGGCCATCTAAAGGCTCGAGGCCGCGCGGGAGTAACTCTCTGGCTGGCGGGCGGGACCGACCCGGCCGTAAGATGTAACCAAACGTATTTCCGTTAGTAGGTTCTAGACAGCCAAAAAGTCCCTGTTCTTGGTTGCGGTGTTTCACGAATGAGAATCATGCTACCGGTGTTCAGACTGCTCCGTTCCCATGGCAATATAGCTGGAATTGTGGAATTTGGGTTTGATATATTGCCGTAAATGATGTGGAAAACAATGAGGATCTGGAAAAGAGTCGTTTGTGCCCAGCAAAGAAAAGAGTGACTGGTATGATCTGACCGACACCCGTGCTTCGGCCTCGGCGGAAACTAAAAGCATGAATTTTTATCGGGGTGCTGGTGTAGCTCACATGTCCGCCTGCGCTCTCAAACACAACTGTCGTCGTGCATTTAATCCAGCGGCTCTGGCGCCCGCTCAGGAAAGCTCAGAGAACGAATTTTTCGTGCAGCTACTCTAATTGTTCTTGCCAATCTGTGGTGTTTTTGATCAGTTCTGGTTCTTGATCAGATCAGATCAATCAGCTGGTGTTCTTGACAAATCTGTGTTCAGTGATGGCGTCCTTGATTGTTAAGCGTTGCCAGGATACCAGCTATTGACGGTAGACGTCAACCTACATTGATTGGCTGTCGTAGCGTCGATCAATGAAAGTAATCGTTGGGAATAATGACAGAGGCCAAAGTGGACTCCAGGCTACTTCCTCGAGTTTAAAGTGGGCGACAGGCTGATTGGCGTTGTCTTGACGAATCGATCCGCCGCTTTTCATCAAGTCAAGATCCACCAGTGCGGCTCAAAGTCCGCAGCTCGGCGTTGTTGATGCCTTCGATAGCGGGATTCGTGGAAAAGCCACCCAGTGTTTGCGTTGCTGATCGGCAGTCGCATACTTATCGACTGAAGACGGCTGAAGACAGGCCGTACTGTACTGGCCATCCTCCGCTTCGATGCAGCGCCGGGTTTGTCGTTGGATCATAATGGTTCTTGGTTCGTCATACACCATTATAAAAGGCGTTTGACGCTACGTGCTACAGCGCCACGGAGTACCGGAATGAACCTGATATGTTTCATGGATGCAACATTTGCGAGGCTGTCAGCGTTAGATATGGAAGGGCACTGAACCTGGCACGTCGGGCCTCCATGGCGTGCGGCACACCAGTGCTGGTTGGCCAGTTGTCCCCCATTAGCGGTGCTGATTTAGCGGCTGGTCGCGTCTCGACGGTGAGGGTAGGACAGGGCGCTGGACCCCGACGACACGAGAGCGGGCGGCGCGACCTGCAGCGCAGTGCAGCCAGACACGGACTCCATGGCTCGGTCTCCGGGTGCACTGTCGGGTCCGGCGCCGCAGCCACCGCCACGAAGTGGAGTGCCAATGTCCGCGGCGGTTACACGCCTCGGTGAATGACGCTGTTGCTTTTACCGGCAAGGCACCTTGGTAGTGTCACCCCACGTGCCACACTGATGTTAGCCACCATTGCCTGGACATATTAAGTTAGCCGGAAGCGAGACCGTCGCAGAGGAGAGGATCGGGCATCACCACACAACGTGTCGCAGAGGCTCGGAACACTAAACGCTTTGCAAATATATTTCCGCCCTATTTAACAGACAAGCTTTCGTCTCGTCTCGAACGCGGTCCAGTTTCGTCATCCAGATACTGTTACCTCTCGCTGGCTTAGATACCGCTATCTCTTCAGGGCGTGATCTATCCAGCCGCCTTGTAAGAGCCCCAACCATCGTGCCACATCAGTGGTTGAAGTACCCTGGATTCCGAATCGCCTCCATGCTGGCGCGTCCCCTCGGTACCAAACCAAATCATGTACATCGTAGGCAGAACAACTTTTCCGTACGACAACGACCACTCACTCAGCACTGACGCCAGTGAGCGCGGTGCGTTGCCTGTCGCAGTGTCGCGCGATGACCTACACTCTGCCGACCCGCTGCAGCAGCCGGTCCATGGTCTCCAGGATGAAGGGCACGTAGTGGCGCACGCGCAGCGCCAGCTGCGGCTGCCCGGGCATGCAGCTGTCCATCAGCTGCAGTCCCTCCAGCTGACCGACGCCATCGGGGGCGCGCGCCACCACCGGACCGCCAGCGTCCTGGTCGCAGCGCGGCACCGCCGCCAGGCAGAGGTCGGGCCCGGCGCGCGATCCGCCCGGGAACAGAAACTCGGCGAGCGGCGATGCCGCCAGGGCGGCGCCACAGTCGGCCAGCGGCGCCACGGCCGCCGTGGTGGTCTCCTGCCAGCCACGGCTCGAGCTGCCGTCCGTGTCCAGAGCGGTGGCGTCCAGGCCGTATCCGACCAGCCGAAGCTCCGAGCCTGGGAAGTCGGGAGCGGGTTATGAGTCGAGTCAGACCACTGGGGTCGCGGCTACTAAATCGTCAGCCGCGGATGGTCGGGCGGGGGAGCTTGAGGGGGATGGGCTGGGTCAGCTGGCGGCCTGTGAGGCCGGCGTTTTGGGACCAATGGACGCTCTTATCGCTGTGGGTTAAGAAGTATCTCAATTTGACGAAATACCAGGGGACTGCAGGACATTACTATTGACATCGTAGCACGGGCCCCCGGGGTTCCACTACATTAGTGCTGCAACAAAAACTCTTACTCACAGGAATGCTACATTGCTCCTAGCAATGCTTATATGCGACATTAGTGCTACGCGACAAAACTTGTGCCGCATAAAGTTCAACTCTTCATAACTTCTACTCCAAACACTGATGCAGACGTTACCTATACGCGACGGTATTCTACGGCAAAAACTTAAACACATTAGTGCTACATGACAAAACCTATGCTTCAACAACTTATCCCTGTCATAACCTCTACGGCAAACGCTTATACAGCCATTGCCATCGCCACTTACACATTAACCACTGCTTATACACGCATTACTTCTGCTGTTGAGACTTATACGCGACATTAGTGCTACAGAAAACACTTGTGTTCAAGTATTTCCTGTAGAAATTATGATCGGCATATTTCTTTGCGGTACAAGGTTTGCCGTGTGCTATTGATGTCTTATATGAGTTTTTGCGGAAAAATTAATGTCGCGTATATATGAAGAGTGCATAAGTCCGCTGCATAAGTAATGATGAGTATAAGTGTTTGCAATGAAGACTTGTCCTGTAGCACTCCTATCGTGTATAAGTTTTCGCGGGAGAAGTAATGACACGAACCAGTCGAGACTGCATCAGTTTTTGCAGCAGATGTACTGACGTGTGTACGTCTTTGAAGCACAAATTTTGTCGTATGACATTCAGGCCGTGTATAAGCCTTTGCAGTGGCAGTAATATCGCATATAAAAAATCTGCACCAGTTTTTGCAGCAGAAGTAATGCCGCCTATAACTGATGTAACGTTCCTGTCGGTAGTGGTTTTTACAGTAGCAATAATGTTGTGACGCCGGACACCGGTACGGGTCCAGCCCCCAGCCGAGAGTTCAACAGCTGGACTTACTGAGAGCTGTTTCCATAGAGTTAGGTTTGCAGTGCTGTGAGGATTATGCAGTCGCTATTTGCGGTGCAAGGGGAATAGGGGAGAGTTGCGGCGTGACCCCTACGCTGTGCCTGTACCGCGTCCCCACCGCGTAAACTCAGAGGCCAATTTGGTGCTATGTACAAAGAAGGTTGTGTGTATTATATTTGCACGCTGATTGCCACATGGCCATACACTGCAGCTAGGCAGCACACAAATGGAAGACTGGGAAATGGAGGGGGCGGGGGGGGGGAGGAGAGGAGAAAGCACTCAATTTGTGTTCTGCTGACGTCATAGTCTTATTTCAGGCAGAAGGGCGCTGAACACAAGAGATGTGGTACGCCAGCCGGGATTATCACAAATGCATCAGAAATATATGTCATGGACTCATTTCAGTTCCATACTTGTGGCCCTGAGCAACGTAATCAAGCAGACCACGGTCTCAATCCAACGGCCAAAGACCACATTCGCACTTTCAAGCCGCATGACAGCAAGACAATACGCCATTTTGATAACGGAATTTTTGCATGACTGAAGTATAACGAGAAACATTTCTCACACCGCAACTACCCGCAGCGCGCGACTTCATATATCTCGCGTTCCAAATAGGCTTTCGGCAGCCCAAAAGTTCTAGACATCAGGTCAGCTATACGCATTTGAAATAAAACAGTCTCAGTTTTCCAAAAATGGTCTTATCTTTGTTGAATATTTGCTTCTTGACTACTTTATAACCATAAGAAACGCATTATCTTTCGTCGGAATGCGCAAAAATAGCCAGCATCTTGAAATACTTCGATGAAAAAATGGGCAGCCAATTAAATTTTATTTCAGAAAAAAACTCCACGGCTGCTTTCATGTGAAACAAAACCATGAGAAAACACCCCGCTCCACTAAAGAAGAAATAAATTGTAGACATCAAAGTGGGGAGGTTTCCTAAGGGCGGCCCTTCCAGTTTCTAAAACCTATCTTCAAAGTTCTAAGCTATTTCCTCCAATGAGTCAATGCCAGGAGCTCGCACTGGCTCTTGTGCCGCCAGTCATCTACAAATTCTGATTTTCTGGTAATTTGAAGCCAACTGTGCAATATTGACGGAGGATATTGCTGTAGGCATATGCCACATACCTCCTCACACTGGCCATGCCATCGGCCACCCCAAACGAACCCGGCCACAAGCCTGTGTGTGTGGGAGGGGGCGGGGGGAAGTGTGTGAAGATTGTTGTGCATGGATTTCCGCATAGCATGCACTGTACAGGCATCCTTCAAACGAATGGAGAATTGTGGGACAGTAGAGTAGTACAACCCGCTTGAGCGCTGAAGGTCATGCGTTGCGTTTGGGTGGCAGCAACCGATTGAATACGTGGTAATTTTAGAACCTCACATGTCTTCTTCGATTTGCTGAACGTGAAACGCACAGATCTGTGTTTCACAATAAAAAATACACTTCAGAAAACGGTGCACGCGAGGGGTGTGACAATTCGCACATGACAATCACAACTGTATCAGAAACATCCGTTCCGAATTATGCATTTTTACAACATTTTTATGTTGTAATTATGTAATTACAACATAAAAATGTTGTATGTAAATATGTAAATATGTCATTACAACAACACAATTATGCATTTTTACAACATTTTTACAAACTCAGGCAGTTGAGCTATAACTGAAAAGAGCACAGTCTGGTCTTTTCGGGATTGGTCCCAACTTTGCTGAAAAAGTATGTGTTGACTACCATGTAAGCAAGACAAAAACGAAAGTTGTAAAGAAACTACTGCAAGCGCCGAAAATGGCAAATTTGTAGCGTGTCTATAACGTGCCCGCACAATACCTGCACAGTGTCGGCACTACGCTCGTACGACGTCTCTACTGCGTGCCACATTTGCACGGTGTTTCTGTCATGACCATGCCATTCCTGCCACTTATCTGTGTCGCCTCTGTACCGTGTCTCTGTCAGGTCTCAGGTCTGTACCGTGTCTGTACCGCGACCACACTGCCTCTGTACACCGTCCGGACCCGGCCTATGCACCTTGTCTTTGCCATGTCCGTATCCGTGTCTGTTCTCTGTGTGCTGTATCTGCGCCATGTGGCAGTCATGTCTGCCTGTCTGGCAATGTCTGTCCTGCGAATACGCTGTCCGTGAGCCGCGTCTACAGCGTGCCTGTATGCCGTGTACGTATGCCGTGATTATGTACTTTTCCCTTGCACCTTGTACCGTGTTTCGGTACCGTGCCTTTTACCGCATCTGTATATTGTGTCTGCCTACCGTGCCTGTATGTAATGTATGTGTACCATGCCCGTGTACGGTGGTTGTGTGCCGTATCTGAGCACCGTGCACTGTGTGCCGTGTCTGTGTACCAAGCTTACGTGCCGTGTCTATGTACCGTGTCTGCGTGCCATGTTTGAGTACTTTGTGTATGGTGTCTGTGTACCGTGTCTGTGTACCGTGTCTGTGTACCGTGTCTGTTTACTTTGTTTGTATGCCATGTTTGTATACTATGTCTGTGTACCGTGTCTGTGTACGTCGTCTGTGTACCGTGTCTGTGTACTGTGTCTGTGCATCGTGTCTGTGCACCGTGTCTGTATACCGTGTCTATGTATGGTGTCCGTGTACCGTGCCTGTATACCGTGTCTGTATACCGTGTCTGTATACCGCGTCTGTGTGCCGTGCGCGATGCTCACCTGGCGGCGGTCGGAGCGGCCGGGCTGTGTCGGTCGGGTCCGGCGGCGGCAGGCAAACGGGCTGGATCATCGTGCTTTGGTCCGCCGGCCGCGCCAGCAGCAGCAGCGCCAGGTCGTGCCGCCGGCTCGGATGCGTCCAGGCAGGGTGCCGCTCCACGGCCAGTACCGGGTGCGTGCCGGCTGTGCCGTCCGACTCGGACGTCAGGTCGTGCTCGCCCAGCCCGACCAGCAGCTGGCGGGGCGAGCCGCCGGCGCAGTGCGCGTTGGTCAGCACGATGCGCGGCGTAAGCAGCGCGCCGGCGCAGAGCCAGTGGGTGACGCCGGCCTCGTCCACGGTGCCGACCAGCGCTGTCCACGGCTGTGCGCCCAGTTGGACGGGCGTGACGCGCGCAAAGGACGGCGGGCGCTGGAAGTAGTTGCCGAAGGCGCGGAAGGCTGTTAGAGGCCGACTGATGCCGCAGCCGCGTAGCCGGTGGGGCCGGACCCGCCCGGGGGAGGCGGTCGGCGCCACCCGCGACGGTGCGTTGCTCGGCCGCGGCCTTAGGCCGATCGGCGCGTGCCGGTTGGGTGGCGCGCCCTGGCCGCGGCTGGGTCCGGTGGGGCGAGCCGGGGGTCGCGAGCGAGTTGGTGGCGATTCGGTGGGAGGGCTCGCCGTCGGTCTGGTGAAGCGCGTCGGCGGCTTAGTGGGAATCGTTGGCCTGGTCTCCGGCCTGGTGGGCGTCGGCTGCGGTCTGGGAGGTCTGGTAGGTCTTGTCTCCGGCCTAGTTGGCCTGGACGGTGGCCTGGTGGGCCTTGTCCCCGGCGTGGCGAACCTGGGCGGCGGCGTCGCCGCTCCGCCTGTCCGGTCGGACGCGACGGCCGCCAGCGGGCAGCAGACAAGCGCGTCGCGCTGGGAGACGGCGCAGAGGCGCGGCCGCAGCGTCACCAGCTGCTCCACTCGGGTGAACAGCGAGCAGCGCCGCGACAGCAGCGACACACACACACCATCGCCACCCTGCGACGTTTGACACAGCTTCGGCCCGTCGCTCTGCGGGAATGTAATGCGGCCGGTCGCCGGCAAGAAGCGGCACGCCAGCAGCAGCACCGCCGCTGTCCACATCACTGCACGGCCAGCGGCCATCACTGGTGAGCCGGCTGCAGCGGCGACGCCGTCTCCCTGCCGGCACACTCCGCGGCAGCTGGGCCCAGCTGGACTCGCCGCTCGCCGCCGTCGGCCGCGTCGCTGACGGGAATTCCACGCTGGCCGGCTGCGCCAGCGCGCCCTGCGCCTCTGCAGACGACGGGCGGCCCGTGCGGCTCGCAAGGGCGGTTACAGGGACGGGACAGGGCGAGTCTTACTGCCGCCCGTCAGTGATCTGTGGCTTTGGCAGTGTGATGTTATCAAGTGCCGGAAAATCATGCCGACGGGTTCGGTGGTGACAAGCATGCGTTAGCAAGACCTCACGGGCAGGATGCTGACCACTCATGATGTTACCGTGAAGAAGCAGCTCACCAGCGACAGATTCAAACGTTTGGGTTACGCTCGATCCGCTTCTTTTCCTTTGACTGGGCCTCTCGCCACCAAACTGTCCTCGCCTCTGGCCGAATTACGAGAACTTGACCATTGCTGACAGATAGATTAAACAAGCCCATCAGATCTGTTGATCGGGGGTTGCATATGTTGTAAGTCACTCGAAACTGCACCCGGCCTTTGACGTAAGACATCTGACTCGTGGTTCGGCATAAGACTTGGGCAGCGATGACAGCCGAAGGCGGCGGGCGCCACGAACCCAGGAAGCCTTCCTTAAAGGGGGCGCGCCACCTTTTTGCACTTTTCATTTATTATTGATCAGACACGTACGATTTTATCTGTACTACCGGCTTTCTCAAAATCATCCTGGATAGCGCAGGCTTCGATTTGAAGTAGCCGCTCCTGTAGGATAAGTCTACTTGAAGCTCCCTGCTCACCGCTATGAAAGTAATAACGCTTCATGTGCTTTACTTTTTCCAACATGTGTGTTCTGCAATGTTTGCAACAGACTTATTTGTCAACATGTTTGTATATAGATGCGAGCATGAAGCTTTTATCCCGCGAATTCAACAAAAGGTTGTACTTTGATTTCTCCGCTATGGCGTTTACTACAGTGTCTCTTTTCGAAGCGCATTTTAGATTAGTGGAGCGGAGTATCACATGGCTGTAGTGACGCACTGGTTCAAACTTCAACCAATGCGCTTCTCGGTAACCAGCCATAGCCGCCCGCTGTGCCAATTGTAAAAGTTCGTTTTACTGACGTCATTCAATAACAGCTGACGGCAGCCCTCATGCGCTCATGTGTCCATGAAACATTGCGCTCGTGTGCCATAAAACCGCAACGAAATATTGGTATTGAAAAGTGGCGGAGGAACAACTTTTGGCAAACAGAGCTCGACAGGAAGCAAACAAAAGTGCTGTAGTGAAGCGTTTTTCCTAATGACACGTGTCAGGAAGGCACGAAAGACGCAGGCAAACGTGCAGTTTGATCGCCTGCATGATCGGCCCGTAGGTCCGCCAAGGCCGTAGGTCCTGCTCGGCATGCGTCTCGATCGCATGCATCCCATCTCGGTCATCACCAAAAACTTCCGGCTGACTCTTGTCTCCAATAATTTTACGTGCAGGCGGAAATCGCCATGCATGTCATAAAAAATACATGCATTATTGTGATATGACACACACACACACACACATATATATATATATATATATATATATATATATATATATATATATATATATGTATTAAAATATCAATGATTGCAATGTGCCGTCCAAGATAGGTATCATGGATTGAGACATACCCCAATTTTTCTGCATAATGCTGAATAAAGAAGGAAGAACATGAACTCAGTGAATTACGGTAACTATGTTACTGGAAAAAGGTAGATCGCAGGTAAAACCGCCAGGAACGATGAAAGAATCAATGCGAACACGGAAAATCGAGAATTAAAGAAGAGCATGTTGCACAAAAGTATGGTATCACATACAGCACACTTCGCATATATATATATATATATATATATATATATATATATATATATATATCGTGCACTACATTACGAAAACATTTCCCGACTTCCCCATATGCATCTAAGGGAAAGAAAACATCTAAACGCGTGCTCTTCGTGGCGACGCATCAAAGCCCCCGGGGAAATTCGGCGATAGGAAAACACGACGGCGCCATGATGACTAGAGGGTATATTCTTGGGTGATAATAGGCGTACACCCGCTAATGCACAGATGGGACACACCAGAAACGCGCCCGTTTCACGTGTGTCAGCAGAAGCGATTCGGTACGGACGTAACGCATCTCAGCAGCGTCAGTGATGTGCTGGTGACATCATATCGCACATGTTTGCTAGCAGCCACTCCAACCTGCTTTCAAGAAACGAGCTTTTAACGATCGTTGACGAATCAAAAATATGTCATGCCGTTGGCCGCAACCAGCCACAGCACTCATTTCTTAGCATAATGTACCACAACATTCATTGTGTCAGGGCAGGAAGTAGAAACATGCGGCGGCGGATATCACGCTTAGCCCAGGGGTAAACAGCACAGGGCCGCCCTGAAATACCAGGTGTGGCTGCTGATTGGCTATCACATTTCAGAGCCGGGAGTATGGCCACGGCTCGTCTTCTGATGTGGAAGAAATAGTTCATACATAAATGCCTGTCACTGACGCAAAACATCCGCGATCGTTTGGCAACTCGGCATGGGGATGTCCAAGCCACCAGAACACTAGCGACTCGGCTGGGTCTTCATTCCAGGAAAAGGCATCACTGGAAAGCTCCTTTCTCATGTCCGAAAATAAATTGCGGCATTCCCTCACCGTCATTTTGGTTTCTGTGTAGAATATATCATGTAAACGTTATACACCACTAAATCAAATAACATATGATACATATACATACAATATAACGTACAACGTTGTAGAAAACCACGTGCACCGATTGCCGTACTTTAAGTTACATTTAAGCAAACAGCTTTCTTTAAAGTTTTCGGGGAAGCCAAAGTTGCATGTTGTGCTATATTCTGACTGTCCTCGTGTATCTAGCACCCTCATTATTCGTTTTACACCTGCTTCCCCTTGTGGTCTTGAATGACATCGAGATATCGATGGACAGCCTTCGGTATCGCTCCCCAACACACGTGGCAACATGCATCGCATGTGTCACCCGGCCAGTCTGCATCCTTGTCCACGTAACTATCCATCCCTGGCCGTCCCCTCACGCTCATTGCGTGTGCACCAACCGCGCGGTCCCGCCCTGCCAACTGGGCGGGACGGCCCCTGTCCCGTCCTCACGGTCGCTGCGCCTGCACCACCTGCACCGCCCCGGCCGGCCGGCGGGGCAGGACCCGGCCTGCACCGTCCCGCCTGGCCGCTCAGAGCAGCTGACACCAGCGGCGCCGCGCCGTCCCGCGCAGGCCGCACCGGGCGGCCACGTCAAACACCTCGCGCACGCCCTGGCACGCCCGGGCCGAGCACTCGAGGAAGCCGGCGGCGCCCAGTCTGGCGCGCAGGCGGCGGCCCTGCGCGCTGCTGACGCCAGCGGGCGCCGATCCCGGCGCGGCGTGGCGCACGTCCGTCTTGGTGCCTGCGGTGGGACCGACGGGTGACTGGTGCTGCCATCTGGTGGACTAATCAGTGGCGGGTCTGGCTGTTTTCATGCATCCGTGTTTTACTCTGGAGCTCTGCAATATTTTTATGGCATGGGCTGCCGGCACTGCGGCCGTAATAAACACGTGCATTCATTACGAAAGCTAGATAAACATATGAGCAAATCAAGACATCTGGAGGGATAGCCTGGCTGCTTACAACCTTGAATGTCCGGGCCTCCTGACAAGTCTAGACAATAATAATAGGAAAGAACAGAAAGCAAGTGTGTTGACACGCAGCCCGCGTGCAGGTCGTCCAAGTAGCAGGTCTGGGGCAGGGGCAGCGTGAGGAGGCCCGTGACAGGGTCGGTGCGAGCAGGAACGGTCGGTGTGAGGAGGCCCGTAGCAGGACCCGTGTAGAGGCATGCAGTAGGGTCCGTTCAAGGAGGGTACGCTCCATACCGGTACTCACCGACGAGCACTATGGGAGTATTGGGGCAGTCATGACGAAGCTCTGGCCACCACAGGGAGCTGATGTTCTTGAAGGAGTTGACGTTGTCGACAGCGTAACATAGAACAAATATGTCTGTCTGAAATCCAAAGCTATATGCATTACCTTGGGCACGAAAGAGTTGTTTTGATCATTAGCACGGTCACCATCGCCTAGATAGCAAACAGAATAGATTGTCATAAAAACATGAATGCATCATAGGTCCATGGCCGGTAGAAGTTCGCTGTACTTTTCCTCCTCCCCGCACGCTGCACTGCCAAACAGCGGGTACAGCACAAGGTTCCATAAAAAAAACAGCCAACAAAGTATGGCATGAAACGCCACCGGCGTCGTGGTGCTGAAATTGCGTCATCATCACTGCAACGCAAGGGCTAATCAATTTATCACAGCGCAGGTACATCCAAAGATCCGTCGCCAGCTGCTCAAATGATAGTGAGATGTTGAACAAGCCATCGGCCGGTAATGTGGCAGACTCCCCTGACCACGGCCGAGGTGACGTGACAGACTCCCCTGACCACGGCCGAGGTGACGTGACAGACTCCCCTGACCGCGGCCGAGGTGACGTGACAGACTCCACTGACCGCGGCCGAGGTGACGTGACAGACTCCCCTGACCACGGCCGAGGTGACGTGACAGACTCCCCTGACCGCGGCCGAGGTGACGTGACAGACTCCCCTGACCACGGCCGAGGTGACGTGACAGATTCCCCGGACCGCGGCCGAGATGACGTGGCAGACTCCCCTGACCGCGGCCGAGGTGACGTGACAGATTCCCCTGACCGCGGCCGAGATGACGTGGCAGACTCCCCTGACCACGGCCGAGGTGACGTGACAGATTCCCCTGACCGCGGCCGAGGTGACGTGACAGATTCCCCTGACCGCGGCCGAGGTGACGTGACAGACTTCCCTGACCGCGGCCGAGGTGACGTGACAGATTCCCCTGACCGCGGCCGAGATGACGTGGCAGACTCCCCTGACCACGGCCGAGGTGACATGACAGATTCCCCTGATCGCGGCCGAGGTGACGTGACAGATTCCCCTGACCGCGGCCGAGGTGACGTGACAGACTTCCCTGACCACGGCTGAGGTGACGTGACAGACTTCCCTGACCACGGCCGAGGTGACGTGACAGATTCCCCTGACCACGGCCGAGGTGACGTGACAGATTCCCCTGACCGCGGCCGAGGTGACGTGACAGATCCCCCCCCCCCCTCCCTGGCCTCGGCCGAGGTGACGCTCAAGCGGTGGCGGCAGGGCGCTGCGGCAGCTCACCGCCGGGTAGATGAGCCGGCGAAGTCGGCCGTACTCCTCCTGGCCGGCCGTGTCCCACAGGCTGAGCTGCACCGGCGTCTCTCCGACGCTCCAGTCCAGCGATGAGTTGTCGAAGCTGCGGCGAGGGTCGGCCCGGCACGGTCATCAGGTCATCAGCGTCATCAGCCGAACCGCACATCATGTCATCAGCTGAACCGCACATTATGTCATCAGCTGAACCGCACATCAGGTCATGAGGTCATCAGTCAAACCGCATATCAGGTCATCAGCTGAGCCGCACGTCAGGTCATGAGGTCATCAGTCGAACCGCATATCAGGTCATCAGCTGAACCGCACATCAGGTCATCAGGTCATCAGTCGAACCGCATATTAGGTCATCAGCTGAACCGCACATCAGGTCATCAGGTCATCAGCCAAACCGCACACAGTTCACGGACAGTGCCGTTGTAAGACGCCGCGCCATATGCCGAATAGGACCTTCCATAAATTACGGTACGCATTTGGCTATTTCCAACCTTCCCCTCCCTGGTGATCACGTGCTGGCTAAGCTGGACGAGAGCCACGTTAGCCTGGTTACGTGGCCAAAAATGGTTTCAAGGCTCAAGCATGATTTTAAACCACAAATGAGCGCAATGTTTCGCTGTTCAAGAAACTTTAAGTTACACCCCATCAAAACCTCCTCCCCCATTTCCGGACGGCTCGTTATAACTGACGGCGTGAGGCGAAGTAACAGCGAGGAAGACGACACTGCAATCCACGCATGTCAGCAGGAAATTATGGCATGAGCTGCGCGGAGGGCAAACGCGGCAAACGGCAGGAAGCGTGCATGAGTAGAAATGAGCTACAACAAACTATGCGCGAGTGACGTTATATTATTTTAACGAAACCAAACCTAAAAAAAAAAATGGATGGATCCCACTCAACTACCGTCGACGGCGTGTGCGGCTCGCGGTGCCCTGGCAGCGGCTCACACGGTCGGGATGTACTCGGCCTCGTCCAAACAGGGGCTCACACGGTCGGGGTGTACTCGGCCACATCCGGACAGAGGCTCACACGGCCGGGATGTACTCAGTACCTCATCCGGACAGGGGCTCACACGGCCGGGATGTACTCAGTACCTCATCCGGACAGGGGCTCACGCGGCCGGGATGTACTCAGTACCTCATCCGGACAGGGGCTCACACGGCCGGGATGTACTCGGCCTCGTCCGGACAGGGGCTCACACGGTCGGGATGTACTCGGCCTCGTCCGGACAGGGGCTCACACGGTCGGGATGTACCCGGCCACATCCGGACAGGGGCTCACACGGTCGGGATGTACTCGGCCTCGTCCGGACAGGTGCCGTTGACGAAGGCGTGCAGCAGGCACGTCTTGCCGACGGTGCCGTCGCCGACGACGGTCAGCTTGAGCCGGCGCCGGTCCGTCCCCTGCGGCTGGTCCTGCGCGCCCTCGGGGGGCGCGTGCCCCGTGCAGGCGTCCGGTTCCGGCGGCCGCGACCTGCCGACCCCGCCCCGGTCAGCCGTGGTCGCCGTCCCGCTGGCGGCGCGCGTCACGTCCGTTCGATGACAGAGTGAGGAGCGGCGACGCGCTTGTAAGGAACCGAGGGCGTTCGGAATGCTTTCACTTTGTCTTGGCGGAGGTAAATATGGATGCTCGTTTCTGATTAAATGCAAAACCACGCGGGTGCGAAACATCGCAGAATTGAAACACAGGCACAGCACTGAATGCATTTAAAACATTAAAAGACGTACATGGGCTTTACTGGTTTGCTTTGGGATCAGTCACTGACTGGCCTGTATGACCGGTTATGCTGGTTTGGGCTGACACTGCCTGTTTTCTTCCCAGCACAACGAATGGGTTTACATGTGGCAATGCAGAGCGAGAACTGCTGAAGCACCGCGGTGGCCCCGGAGTGCTGAAGCACCGCGGTGCCCCGGAGTGCTGAAGCACCGAGGTGGCCCCGGAGTGCTGAAGCACCGGAATGGCCCCAGAGTGCCCCCGGAGTGGTGAAGCCTCGGGGCGGCCCCGGAGCGCTTAAGCACCGGGGTGGCCCCGGAGTACTGAAGCACCGGGGTGGCCCCGGAGTGCTGAAGCACCGCGGTGGCACCGGAGTACTGAAGTACCGGGGTGGCCCGGAGTGCTAAAGCACCGGGGCGGCCCCGGAGTACTGAAGTACAGGGCGACCCCGGAGCTTCACTCGGTTACACCCGTGAAGCGCGAGTCCATCACGTGATCCGATTTAGCGCCACGCAGTTCAGCCCAATTACATTCCGCTGCAGTTAACGAGGGGTGCGGAGCGGGGTCGCCGTCATTGGCGCGTAGTGCAGTGGGACACGCTGACATGCCAGCAGGGGTACAGATGAGATATCATTGTTTAACCGTCACCCCGATTCTCTGTCTGTCTCTGTCTCTGTCTCTCCCTCTCTCTGTCTCTCTGTCTCTCTGTGTCTCTGTCTCTGTCTCTGTCTCTGTCTCTCTCTCTCTCTCTCTCTCTCTCTCTCTCTCTCTCTCTCTCTCTCTCTCTCTCTCTCTCTCTCTCTCTCTCTCTCTCTCTCTCTCTCTCTCTCTCTCTCTCTCTCTCTCTCTCTCTCTCTCTCTCTCTCTCTCTCTCTCTCTCTCTCTCTCTCTCTCTCTCTCTCTCTCTCTCTCTCTCTCTCTCTCTGTCTCTGTCTCTCTCTCTCTCTCTCTCTCTCTCTCTCTCTGACTTACTCTGTCTCTCTGTCCCTGTCTCTCTGACTTGTTCTGTCTCTCTGTTCCTTTATCCCGCCGTCTCGCTGTCTTGCTGCCTCTCTGTACTACCTGTACTACTTAACTACCGGCGAAGACGACGCACCACCTGTATGACACATATAGATACCCCTATCATATTTTCTAAACGACACCTTCTGCAACATTTCTTCAACAAAACCTGAGCATGAAAGCATCGTCTTTTGAGAAGTTTATTTCGAAAGGTACATTCAAACTATCGTCACGTGTTGTTGTGAATTTCCGGACCGGTGCTGCCAGGACCCATACAGACATTACGGTTTAACAAATATAGATACTCTCTGCACATCTTATGACAATTTCAATTTTCCGTCCCGGTCAAACTGCCCGGTTTTCGGGGCCGGAAAACTTGGTGGAAACCGGGCTTCATGTGATTTTTTTTATTTCTTTCGGCTTCGTGTGTATTTGCCTCTTTGTACTTGGATTTATCTTTTTGAATTTTTGCATTTTCAACTTTTATCAATTTTGCTTTCATCACCTTGGAAGTTTTTTTTTCTGTTTTGAGCTTTGCTGTTAACTTTTATCCTTTTGAACTTCAGCCGTTTGACTTAAAGTGATTTGGGCACTTTTCTCTGTTGACTTTGTGCATTTGGTGTTTATCCCGTTCGACAGCTTGCCGTTTGGCTTCTTGCATTTCACTTCTTGTTCGTAGCTCTTCGTTTGTCCTTCGGCTTTTTGTACCGGAGCCCAATCCGGCATGTGCCGACATACCATGCAGTGGCAGGGATATATTTCAGGAAACGTGTAACAGCCACCAGTGGCACGGCAATTCAAGTAGAAACCCTACACGTAAAACCACTGCCGCGTGTTGCCCGTGATTCTACAAGGGTCTGCCTCACAGCCTCCCCCCATGGGTAGCACAGAACAACTTCTGGATGGTTTTAAGCACATTGTCGCTAATTTGAACACATCAAATATCAAATATATGACGCGTATTACTTGAGAATATATTAGTTCATTTTCGTCCGATTTACACATGCTGTGAAGAATGAAATTTCTTACCTTTACAGCTCATTATCTATGGCACCACCCTGATGTATCGTCAGTGACATTTTGGTCATAAATGATAAACAGTCTTAATTTTCACCCGAAAATGCACTCCAAAGAGTTTTTTAAACTACTATCCTTATTTACGCCACTCTGAATAGTATTACGACCATTCTGGTGGCTTTGGAACGTCAGGTCACTCAAGGTCAAGCGATAACAAACTTTGACCTTTGTGATGGGATTTGACACTTAAAAGGTCATATGCCAAAACGTTTCAGACACATGCTTCACACTTTGGAGTGCTTCGTAACGCCATTTTCTCCATTGACGTTGCATGCCCAGCTTTTTATATAACCGCACAGACCGATGGAGGAATAGCCCTCAGACATTAAATCCTGGGATGAAATGTGACATGTGTCGATGTCCACTAGACACTAGCACTCATCTTAAAAATTCTTTAGATGTCTTTCTTTTATGTCCCTTTGAGGCTCCCCTCGTAGGGCGAGGGGAAACAATTTTCATAGGGCTAGTGCTCAAAATCATCGGGCACAAACAGCGGAACATTCATGTCTCGTGGCACTGTTGCAAGAGCTATCAAATGACACGAAAACATTAAGCCCCGCCACGGACCATGACACTACAAAAACATTAGACCCGGTCACGCGCCACGCCGCGACATTATTATCTGACATTGCTCTTCCCTTAGAGACAAACTTTTAAACCTGCCAGACAACTTCTCAACTGTCTGTAGCAAAACGCGCACCGTTTGAAGAGGATCAGCGGTTGAATCGCAACGTTTAAGGTAACGTAAACCCTTTTGTCTTTTTACGCGATCACGAACAATTTGTGGTCAATTCATCATTAAGAATCTAATGATAATAGCAATATGTCAAACATTTTGCAATACTTGAAAGTAAGGAAGCTACCAACACACGATACCAATCCGAACGTATTGGACCTTGATGTTCGAAACAAAAACACGTTGAAGTACGGCCAATGCGTAAGAAATTGTTGGCCAATCCTAACGTCTACCGGTCCTTACTGTCATTTTGGTCACGTTTCCACGTCCGCTATTTTGATTTCTGTTTAAAGAGAGAGGTCCACATTTATTTGGGGCTTTGAGCCGAAATAACCATCTTGAAGACCTTTCGGTGCTGTTCACACGTTTCTGAACTACACGCCCGCGAAAACAGAAAAACGTATATCGGGAGGAGTATTTCAAAGTCACCCTGACATTCATAACGTCATAGCAACGCCATTCGAATCCTGCCATTTTATATGCCATGTGGCGATCAAGGCCAAGAAAAATGTAATTGCCGAGACATTCATATCTGGCGTTCGCGAGCGGGATTTCCAGATATAACGGTAGTTAATTGGTTCCTAATCAATGCTGTGCAAGGTACCATGACGTAATCAAAACATGACACACTGAGGAGCGTAATTACTACAAAGAGAGTTGTTGCTGTCTAGAGCAGTCTCTTCAACTAAAAAAGTATACGAAAAGCGAGTTTGTTTTCATCATATCTGATGCGTGCTTCAATATCTTCAAATGTGAAAAGTTTCCTTTAACTTCTTTTGGCAGCTAAGAATCCCAGAGGCAGCAAGGATTTAAAACAAAATTAGCTCGGGTGAATCGGGGGTTCGGCGCCCTGTGACGGCAACGCGTTGAACTACTGGCATCAACCAAGGCGCTGTATTCCGCCAGGCTTACTCCGTCAGCGTTATCCGTCAAACGTAATCTGCCCGAAGAACCGACGTGGCCAAGCGGCTTTTGAGATGCTTAGACTTCAGGTACGTTAAAGTGGTCTGCAGTTCGGCCAAGAATATCCCAAAAAGTCACACTCCTCCCTGTGGGTTGCCGACGCAGTGTGTCTGAAAGTTCGCGAGACAACTCCTTACAGCATACATTTTGTTTGTCCCAAGTTCTTGAGAAAAAGGCCTATAATCAGACCGAGGCCTAACAAGTTCGTGACGTCTAAAGCTGGTAAAGAGTATTGTATAGGGCAATGCTCGCGTTGTCAATTGCTAATCGGAAACAAATTCAAACGAAAATATTCGTATGTACAAAAGTTTGCATCCGAAAAGCTACTCGCAATTGTTAATACACATATGTTTGTACTTTAGTGCCCGAAAAACTTCGAACGACAAAAGCCCGTGCGCACAACTTCCTATCTTGATGCAGCATGTAAGTACACAAAGATCATATGCAAATACTTCTCCGGGATGGAGGTCGCCTGACAAGGAACGGGTTACCATATCCCGGCGACCGAAAACGGATATAGTGGAGGAACATGGAGGGTGGATACTCCCCACAGTAGATGGCAGTGGAGAGTAACAACGGTATAGGTAAGTTTAAATAGCATGACTAGCTTTTAAGCTTTATAATAGGTTGGAAAACTGCAATTTTTCATGTCGCGAACTTAATTAAACGAACATCGGCGGTCAGCAAATGAGCTCGAATAAATGAGATTAGTACAAAATATCCCTAGAATGGAAGCGATCGGAAGTTAATAAAACAACATTTGAAACACATGATTACCGCAGACCATTCCCCGTGTTGTTGCCCTCCCCCTCTATCCCTCACCCTGATGACGCCTCTGTCGACGCCCCGCCTGACGCCTCCTGAGTGCGCCACTGACACCAGCTGACGGCCACGGCGGGGGTCAGCTCGCTTGTGGAATGCGGCGGGCAGAGGCGCGAGCGACGCCCGATGTATGGTTGGTTATATACAGGCAAACGGAGTCCAGGAGAAAGATGCAACCGCTTTGATTAGGACCTTGATTACCCCCGACCGAACACTGTCCTGGGCTACCACGCCGTCCGGCGATCAGAGCTAGAAATTATGTATATTTAAGATGCATGATTTAATACCATGATGATCAAGTTGTCCTGGAACACTTTTCATAGAGGTAATTCTCACCCGAACGTGCTACTTTATCATCAATGCGCACGTACTTTGAGCACGTGCTTTCATGAAAGGAACTCTATTCGTCACCAACCTTTGCGAAAGAGTAATTGCCTGCGAACAATTGCGTAGGTACGTTTGTACACAATTTTTTCCATAGACTTTTGTTGTGAAATTTTGTCAATGCAAATATTTTGCATACGTACTTTATACCATACGAACGTGTTACATACGCACTTTATACTATACGAACATTCTGCATGGGTACTTTATACCATACGAACATTTCCTTGCAAACTTTTGCCACAATGTGCCCACACGTCCTTTTGTCCGCAACCCCTCCGTGCTTGTCTGTCCAGGACCGCGAAGGCCATCAAGAGCCACCAGCGCCTGGCCATGGCCGCCGTCCCCGGAAGATGTACGCCTCCCTTCACGGCCAGGCATCCCGAAAAGGCAGGACGGAAGAGAACAGCATTGGGGTGAGCAAAAAAAGGAGAGGGAATGCAAGCCTATACCGCGCCACATGGCAGTGTTGTAACGGCACTCGGCCACTCGCATCAGGTGCAGGTTCACACTATCAGCGGGCATCCAGGGCGCCACAATGGCCGCGTTCATAACGGAGCTACCGCTTCGCCGAGCATCTTTGACTAGCAATATCATTTTATGGGAAACTCGCGCTGGCCATTCGCGCGGCATCTTGACTCCCCCTTCCCGGACGCATTTGTTTGGATTTGTCTTCCACCACGACTCAAATTTCTGTTGGCTTTGACAAGCCAATGACAGCAGCCGAAGCAAGCGCATTCTCTCATTGGTGCCTCCCAAATTCCGTGCACTTGCACTCGGTGGTACAATTCGTTGAAATTTGCAGGCATGCCAGCCGAAGGGTGCGGTCCGAGGCTAGGTGCGCTTGCAGCTGACCACAGCCTGATATCTGCGCGCGTAATACGCACATCATAATTCAAATGCACTCACATCATAGAACATGACCATTGGCGTGTTGTTCAGCTCAGTGTGTATTGTTGGTCCGTACCTACTGCGCACACCTTGCACTTCGCGCGAAGCTGCGTGACTGTCAGCAACGTAAAGGTGAGAGGTTTTTGAAGAGTCAAACCTGGCTCAGGTCTGACTCGGACCGAGTCGGCCATGATAGCCCGGTCCGTGAAGCTGGCCGTGACTGTGTCTACGTTAGAGCTGTGTGACTGGGGCCCGGTCTGGTTCGGACCAAGTCGGCCGTGATGGCCCCATATGTGACGCCGGCTGGGACACCGAGCCGGCCGGGTTGGATTTCCCGGCCGCGTTGTGGTGCCGACGCTTGGGGGATGCTGACCGTCGCAACGCTTCGATACATCTGAACAAAGCAGGGAATGAAATCGAGCTAACATGACGGTCAAGAAAGAGCCAGTTTGACGACGAACAAAGGTCGGTACAGTCCCAAAGCGACAACGAACAAAGGTCGGTACCGTCCCAAAGCGACGACGAACAAAAGTCGGTACCGTCCCAAAGCTAACCAAATCCTGTTCGTTGCTGCCGACGCTTAAACTGATGGCTAAAAATCGCGCGAAATCTAAAATACGCAGAGTTTAAATTGCATTTTCATGCCAGCGCTTGCATAATGGTTACTGCCAGTAGAACATAGCTGCGACACCGTCGCCAGCACGGGCGGAGTGCGTCTTGTTGTCGCAGGTACATTCTCGAATACCGTTCACGGCTTAAGTAATTACGTGGTGTCCAACAAGTTCATATTTAGAGCTCCAGAGACATTTCGCGTTTGTCAATAATAATATGAAAACGTTGTTAAGGTATATAAAAGACACCCAGCTGGCGGCGTAACTCGCATTGACGCAGATCCCCTTACCGATCATCACATCTTCAAGCCGAGAAACTGATATTGGTAACAACACAGCACGCATGTGTATAATATACGTATCTATCGGCTGCATGTACCCGCATAAAGCATCACGTTACTTCGGTATCATTCGGCAGCAACATTGACAGTGACTGAAGCGTCAGTGACGCCTGCCATGCATTGCAAACAGTGACCCACAATGTACCGATCAGTTGCACGAATTGAGCTGTAATGAGCGGCTCGCTTTCACATTCACATTTAGGTCAGTCCCGTTTGCATTTCTGCTATCTGCAACCCTGCACGCGCACCAGCACGCGGTGCAAGCGGCAATGGGGTGCGAACACTCGATGGCAAACGCGCGTTGCATTCCGGGAGTGTTCAGTGTTTGCAATGGACCAGAGCACAGCGTCAACCGTGACAGTCACGCCACACCGTTTGCTGAGCTCTGAAGTCAGCTGTTAGCGGACTTGCCGGCTCCCAAGCCTGACCAGAAAGCGTCGCGATTCACACGCCACGGCTGGCTTGGGCCGGCCGGGCACTCACCCGGCCTGTGCGGCGGCGCGCGGCGCCGGCGGCTGGTGCGGACTTCCCGGGCTCCGCCGCGCCGAACGTCTGCCGGCGGCGAACCGCAGGGGTCTCGCCGACTTAGGTCCGGCGGTCGCTGACCGGGGAACAGTCGCCGCTGACCCGGGGGCGGTCGTCGCCGGCCGAGGCACAGACGTCATCGACCCAGGAGCGGTCGCCGCTGACCTGGGGTTGGGCTTCGCGGACCTAGGACTGGCCGTGGCCGGCTTAGGGCTTGCCAACCCTGACCTAGACCAGTCCGTCGCGGTCCTGGGACCATTCATCACCGAGCCAGGACCCATTGTCGCTGGACTAGGCTCACTCCTCACCGACCTAGCGTGAGACATCGCGTAAGTTGGCCGTGTCCTTATTAGTCCCACACAGTTCTCTCTATCCTTCCCGGCCTAAGCGTGACTTCCGTTACACTGCCCCCAGTTCACACGGACGTCCGACTGACGTCGGTGGCCCACGCCTGATCTTCACTGACCTCGGCTGAGCAGTTCACTGGTCTCCATCGAGTCTTCACTGGCATGCACCGGGTCTTCACTAGCCTACACTGGGTCTTCACTGGCCTACACTGGGTCTTCACTGGCCTACACTGGGTCTTCACTGGCCTACACTGGGTGTTCACTGACCCAAACAGCACGAATTCTAGGCGAGATGTTCTCTGGACCTGGGTTGATGGCGTCGCTGAGCCGCTGAGTCCGTGTCGACACGAGCCCGGCTACTGCTGGCGCCGTCCGGGGCGCGCCCGCCGCTCGGCACCTGACACCGCACTGAGCGGTGCTCGCCGCACCGCCGCCGCCCCCCTCGCCAGCGCGGCGGCCCGGTTTCCGGCGGGCGCGGCCGCCCGTGCCGTCGGCGTGAGCACGGTCAGGGCCGCTGGGCCCGGCTGCCTCGCGTGCCCCGCTTCACAGTCAGCTGGAGTGGGGCGGCCCCAGCCAGCTCCGTTACGCCCGTCTCGACCAGGTGGCGCAGCCGAGCCCTCTGTATCGGCCAATGACACGGCAATGAAGCGTACTTCAGTTACAGCCCGATGGGTATGCAGTCGCAGTTGACAACTCTAACTCAAAATCTCTGGCGCCGCCGGCCGTTCGCATCCGGTCACGTGGTATCTCGGGTGACGCCCGTCATCTGGTGACACGCGCGCGCACACGTTCCGAACACACTGCTGACAGCTCTGCTTTTGTGGCGCACGCGATATCGCAGTGCGGCAGACTGACGCCGCGTGTGTTGCACGAGGTCCACGGAGTGTGTCGTCGACATGCATACGGGCACGGAGCATGCGCCTTTTCAGCCAGATTGTCGCGCCCTAGATCCATTCAGTGTCACAAGTCCGTGAACAGCGGGAATCTGGAGCACAGGGTCGCGCCAAGACAGTCGCATTCGTATCGGCTTTGTATTTGTCTGGAAGCCAAGTCAAACGACTAACAACAAACGCAGATTCGATCAAAACCCGGATTCGTTCGTCTAGCCTCGGCGCACGGCTAGTTTGGTCGCTGAAGCGTCTACCCCCTCCCCCTACCCCACGCCCTCCCGCGGCGGCCTTGCCCGGGGTCATTTGCACACAATGGGCAGCTGGACCGTGACCTGCCGGCGCCCGCCCCTCCCTCAACCTGGCACCGATCATACAGACACGACGGCGCGGACCGAGCGGCGGCGCTGGAGCTGACGGCCCCGCTGGAGCTGACGACGGGCCGAGCCGGCCTCAGCGCCGCCTGGACGCCGAAGCGGAGCGGACTTGACCAGCGGGCGCAAGGCCGACGGCGGGCCACAGCCGCGGTTCCCGGCCCCGCGCCGTCGGTGGCGGCGGATGGTGACGCACATCTGCCCAGCCCGCCCCGGGCCGGGTCACAGCACGGAGGGGAGTTCCAAACGGACTGGCCTGATTGTCGTCGGCGATCTGAGGGACGAGCGCGGCGGGTACGCTGCAGTGTACGGGCTCGATCTGGCAGACCAGCGCCGCTCCGCGAGGCAGCGCTGGCTGGCAGCCGGGCCCGCGGCGCGGTAGCCGCTGCATCGGCGAAAATGAGTCGCGACGGCGGCCCACGCCCGGCCCGAGCACGGCCAGCCAGCGCAACTCACTGGAGCCGAGCTGGACCAGCGAGCGGCTCCGACGCCTCATGGTCACGCGCGCCGCTCGCTCCTCGATGTGGTCACGGTCAACACCAGTCCCCGCTCTAGCTGCAGGCGCACGGACCAGAGGTGGCTCCTAGCGATAACTCCCCCCAGCAGCTAGCCAGCCCAGGTCTGGCCACAAGAGGCAACTCCTTCCTGGCCAGTAGGGTCGGTACATCACCTGGGCTCGGACACGCTCCCAACTTACGCGTAGTCGCACCGCAGCACAACACGGCTCAGAGCGTCCACAGAAGCCGCTCCAGCACGCAGTCCGGTCACGCGTCCATGCAGGTACTCCACTACAACGAGAACGTGAGAGAAAACTGGCGGCGCCACGCACCGGCCCGGCCGCCACTCACAAAGACAGCAACAGGGGCAGAAGAGCAACGATCAGAAATACCCTGTGAAGACATCGGCGCGAGAGGACGGCCCTCCGGTGGGGGTCGCCCTCAGGCTGGTCGGTGGGCTCCGCGCGACCGAGCTGGCGCGCCACATTGTACTAGAAGTCACTACAAGTAGGTGAGCAGGATGGCGCGGGGACCCACGTAAGCTTCCGCCGGTCCTCCTGGGCCGGTGGTGACCCCGCCTGGGCGGGGCGTAGCGGCAGACCAGCGCGCTCCACGCTCGGCCTCAGTGCGGCCCACCATCGGGTCTTGGAGAGAACTTGGCAGATAAATGCTGAAACTGTCCGGCCGCCCGGAAGGCTGGCCGCCTAGTGTCGCCCTGGCGTGGTCAGGGGTGCCGCAGCGGCGACTGGCCGTCGCCGCCGGGCCTCAGTGGAGGGTACTGGGAGCGCCGAGTCGTGCCGGCCGGCGGCGGCGGGACAGCCGCGGCCAGGCGCCGGCCCGGCCGCCTCAGTGGGGCTCTGGCCGCCGAGATTCGCCGTCGCCCGCCTCAGCGCGCGGCACGGAGGCCGGCCGCCGGCCGGGCCGCCGCGCCGCGCGCGGGCTGGAGAGGACGAACTCGGCGCAGAACCATCACTTCTTGCGCCGCCGCGAGGTGCGCGACTCCTGCACGGCCGCCACGATCGTCTTGACCGTCTCCTCGTGGCCCTCAAAGCTGTCGGCGCGGTGGACGGCGCCGTCGGCGGCCAGCAGCGCGCGGCCGCGGCCCCGGCCGGCCGCCGCGCCGTCGCACTCGTCGGCCGACTTCTGGCGGCGCATGACCGGCCCGCGCCGCGCGCGCCGCGACGCCTTGGACTCGGAGTCGGAGTAGGCGTGTCGGCGCTCGTCGTCGGTCGGCGAGCTGTTGTCGCAGGCGTCGTCGCGCGAGCGCGGCTTGGGCCGCGAGCGCCGGAAGAGTCGGCGCTCGGTCGACAGCGCGCCACCGCGCACCTCGCTCACGCGGCCCGAGATCTTGATCGCCTTGTCCTGGCCGCTCGAGTCGCGCGACACCTTGGCCACCGTGAAGCGGCCAAACTTGCAGACCTGCTCGCCGGTGACGCGGCGCGGCGCGCGCTCGCGGCCGCGCGCGCGCTGCGCCGACTTCTCGATGCCGGTGATGACCTGCTCGACGGTGCGGTCCAGGGCGGAGTCGATGCTGGTGAAACCGGACGGGTGGGACGCGCCCTCGGACGGGTGCGAGTCGATGCTGGTGATGGAGCCGGCGCTGTAGTCGGTGTTGACCTCGCGCGGCGAGATGGGCGTCAGCACGGGCGCCTTGCGGCGCGGCCAGCTGGCGCTGGCCCGCCAGTCGCTCTGCTCGTGCGTGCTGGCGGCCATCGGCGGGCCGTCGCCGCGGCTCGACCACGTCAGCTTGGGCACCATGCGTCGCTCGCGCTCCATCAGGCCTTCGTCGTCACTGCGCCAGCGTTCCTCGGAGCGGTCGCGCCACTGGCGGCGCGGCGAGAGCTCGCGCCAGCGCTCCTCGCTGCGCTCGCGGCCGCGGCGCACCGCCTCGCGCAGCTGGGTCATCACGCCGCGCTGCGCCTCGCCGCCGGCCGGCTCGCGGCGCGCGGCCGCCGGCGGCGCCGCCCCGCGGCCGGCCGCGCGGACGCCGTCTGCAGCGGCTGCCGACAGAGGGCACACGGTGTACGGACGCGGCGGCTCCGGCGGCGCTGCGGCGACGCGCGCGGTACAGCTGCGCCGAGCCGCGGAAGGAGACAGCGGCCGGCCATGGTCATACGCGGCCGCTCGATCGACCTGGCACGGCGCGGCGACATCCGAAGTTGCCACGCTCTGTTAGGCCTGTCAGTCCGGACTGGAGTCTGAGCTTCTGGGTCTGGACACTTGTCCACCACACATGCCGAGCCAGACACACAACACACGACATAACAGCCTCGCACCACACGCACCGGTCCCCGTGCCGTTTCAGTTCGACAGTTTTAGGGACACCCTCGATGTCTACTGAACGTCTAGGGGTTGGCGGGACGACCAAGGAGCTGCACTATGCGACATATAGCGCCCGGACCAGTGAGAACATACCGTTGACTCGATGCCGCAATGTCTTAGTTAGTTGGATGCATTACACGGTCAGCTTGCTCACGTCGGTGAGCGATCTTCGCTGAGCACTCGCCGGCGTGCTGCGTCGAGTGCCGGCGGTCCGGCCATGCCACACAAACATTCCACCGCGAGAAGCCAACACTTTATTGTCAAGCAACGGACACCGAACGAGGCACGCCCCATCACGGCGACATCCAGTTTGTAGCCGGGCCCGGCGCGGCGGCGCGGGGCGCGCGCCCGGCGCCGGGCCGGGCGCCACTACCGGCGCGTGCCGAGCATGCCGCCGAGTCTACCGAGGCGCGGCCGGGCGATCGGCCGGGCCGCGGGCCGGCCGGGCTCGGCGGCCGCGGCGCCCGGTCACGCGTCCGGCGGCCGGCCGGCGCCGGCCGACCCGCCGCGCCCACCTTGCATGTGCCAGAGCGGCTCGGCGCCCGGCTTGGCCGGCGGCGGCTCGTCCGGCCGCAGCCCCGGCGGCGGCTGGCCGGGCAGCGAGTCGACCCGCGGCGGCAACCTCCGGCCTGCCGGCGCGGCGCCCCGGTCACGCCGGCGACTGTGCTGGACAGGCGGGCGCGCGCGGGGCCGCACGCCACTGCGCGAGACGCCCGGAGCCGCACAGCACCGGGCTTAAGCATGGGTGTCGTGTGCGGGCGAGACTTTGACTGGAGACGGACATTGGCGACACCGCCGACCCTTTCCACAGCAGTGTCTGTGATTCAACGCTTACGACGCGGAAACAATTACGCCGCTGCGTTTCCATTTTCCCAATCAAACTGTGAAACGCCTTACGGATATGCCCTCACACAAGAACACCAGGTAAAAACCGGCCAGGTATCCCCAAAACTGGCCGGGTATTGACAGCTCAAAGCTTTATCATCACACGCCTTCCACACGTCACCGGCACGCCATGTGTAACCCACAGGTCAGCGACCGGCGTCATCCCCTTACCACAGCTTCGCTTCACGACCCATGAAATTCCAGTCCTATAATATGAGTCATACTGACAGTTCACGACAGAATGGCAAGCCGTAACAATCCAGGAAGAGAGCGTCCCTGGCCAGCTACCAGACGGGCCTCGCTCCCCCCCCCCCCCCCCCCCCCAGCCATCCTCTGCTCCCCTGCATTATTCGGTCCCCCCCCCCCCGTTACCCCGGATCAGGCGACGAGCCGGGCCCCACCTCTGCTTCTTGCCGGCGCCGCTGGAGTGCGAGTTGGTGAGCGGGTCGCAGGAGGAGGGCCGCTCGCACGTCTGCTGCTTGATGGCGATTGTGAAGCGGTTCAGGTCGGCGCGCAGCTGCTGCAGGTCACACACCTGGCCGGAGCGAGCGCCACACCCGGTCAGCGGCGTACCCTCAGACAGCCGACCACCGACCGGGTAACATACAACATAACACGACGTTCATCACGCACGCGCATGCGCGCACGCACACACACAACCACACACACGCACATACAAATAACCATGGTCTGCTGACTTTCAGTGACAGCTGTGCAAGGAACCAAACGATTCGACGCAGTCACACGTGGCTGAAACCGGGACGAAACCAATCCCGGGCACGCGCACGGCAGGCCACATGTCGCTGGAGCGTGGTTTGTCCGCCCTCGACTTGTCTGCGCCGGGACCGGGACCGGGACCGGGACCGGGACCGGGACCGGGACCGGGGCCGAGGCCGGGGCCGGGACCGGGGTCGAGGCCGGGACCGGGACCGGGACCGGGACCGGGACCGGGACCGGGGCCGGGGCCGGGGCCGGGGCCGGGACCGGAGCCGGAGCCGCGGCGCAGGCGGCGTCAGGCCTTTACCTGGGCCGAGAACACGTCGCGCTCCATCTGCAGGCGCGTGTTGACCTCGTCCCAGCGGTGCTGCAGCCGGAGGCGCGCCTCCTCCACCTCGCAGGCCAGCGACACGATGTCGCCGTCCACCACCTGGCGCGCCGACGTGGTCACGGACATGGTCACGGACCCGGGCCGCACAGCGCACCCGGCCGGCGCGCGACCAGAGCCGCCGGCGGGGGGCCAGCGGACAGGGGACGCCACCGCGACAGTGGCAGCGTTTGCCGCCTGTCAGTTCACCAACATGGCGATGATCGGTGCCAGCTTACGGCCGGACTTTTCCGGGGTACCGTCACCGTTCGGATGCTACCGCACAAAACGGGAAATTGGTTTTGTCACCTCATTTGTTACGCATTTGAGTCTTATCATGCGAGTGGGGATCATTCAAATCTTTGTGACGGGCCTGCATGACATGGTCTGCATGGTCTCCATGACATCACTGCAGCGATGACATGGGACAGTTTTGCTCTTTTCGTTCGCCACTAGACTGGAAAGCAATATTCAATGGTGCTACTTCATCAAGTAACCTCTCTACCCCATCCTGATCCGCCTAAGTTCACCTTACCATTAACATTTCTAGCAAATCATTCGACCCACTCCAGCGGGCCCAGCCGCAGCGGTCGTCGTTGGATTTCTCCTCCGGGGAGGTGGCGGGAACAACGCACTCCCGCCGGCTGCTGATGCCGGCGGCGGCGGCAGCGGCGGCACGGCCGCCTCACCTGGCACGCGACCTCAGCGCGGTCGGGCGACATCTCGCGCAGCTGCCGGTAGCGGGCCGTGATCTCCTGGAGGCGCGTCTCGATGGCGCGGCAGTGGTCGGCGAACGGGCCGCTCGACTCGAGCAGGCGCAGCCGGTTGGCGGTGTGCGCGCGCCGCGGCGCCACCGGCAGCAGCCGACCGCCCGGCTCGGGCGTGGCGGCCGCCGCCGGGCACAGCAGCGGGTCCAGCGCCTGGTACACCTCGCGCCGGTAGTTGGTCTTCACCTGGCTCGTCTGGCTCGGCCTGCCCGGCGGCGCGGCCACAGGGGGACGTTGGCAACGGCGGGCGGATCACCATGTCAGTCTCACAGCATCCAGCGACCAGATAGCGTGACGTCATCCATGCAGTCTTATTTGCACCGAGCTTCCTCAACTTGCAAATGCATTCAGCTTGTAATGTCCTGGTCGCGCACGTAAATAAACAGCCGCTGATTTGAGGACGAGAGCGAATTATGCCCGGTTCATTTCGAAAACAGATCCACCCTGACCTCGCTGGCTGGGCGCAGCAGACCCAGTAGATCTCAGCTGCTGCTGCTGCCACGAGCCATTGGCTGACCCAAGCTATCACCAGACCCCAGCTATCAGCTGACCACCTGACCACCTGAGCCGAGCCGTCAGCTGAACATCTGACCCGAGCTGCCAGCTGACTACCTGATCCGAGCTGTCAGCTGATCACCTGATCCGAGTTGTCAGCTGACCCATCTGACCCAAGCTGTCAGGCAATCCATGTGACCCGAGCTCTCAGCTGGGCATACTGACCTGAGCGGCACGCCGATGTGAGCGATGTCCGAGAGCCGGGCCATCAGCGAGTAGCTGAGGTCCAGGAACTCGGTCTTGTTCGCCGAGTGCGTGAAGGTGGTGCACATGCTGAGGTGCACGTGCAGCACGGGCAGCAGGGCGCACAGGTCACACAGCTGCTGCTGGAAGGTGGACGTCTTCTGCGTGTACTGCCTGCGGCGACGGCGGCGCCGGGTCAGCGCCGGCCAGCCCGGGGACACGGGGAGTCGGCGCCGGCCGCCGGTCCGCGGCAGCACACCAGCCCGGCGCCGGCCGACGGCGCGGCAGCGGTGGCGTCGCACCAGAGCGCCGCAATCCCACGCGGGAGAACGGGGCTCGGTCGGACCATACGCGCCTCACTGCCATCGAGCGTCAGCGCACGCAAAAGCGTTCCAAATGGCAGCAACGGCAAATCTATCACAGACCCTGGCTAACCATGATACAAACGACAGCCAGCGGACGAACAGATCAGCAGAAGCGGCGGACAGACGATGTGGAGCTCTCCTACAGTTGCCGCAGCAGCGCTGGTGCGATGTATTCGGGAGTAGCGGGTCGCAGCCAGGCATCACAACACGATGGCAAAAAGCCCGGAAAATAACACAACAATGCCGCGCAGAATGCATGAAACACATGCACAGTATGACGGAAGCTTATTCTCTGACCGCAGTCTATGCTTACACAGCAGCCAAAGGAATCAGGCGACAAACAGCAACTGGGTACGAAAAACACGGCAGGTAGAGCCAGAAGTGAAGCAAATGCGTTCAAACAACGCGGCGCATCCACCGGCACAAGCCAGGCCATCCGAGCAGCGTTGGTAATGCATTTAAACACGATCTCAATGAAAGCTCACTTTATCCGGGTTTTACAAGCCGACGATGTAACAGCGCAAAAAAGAAGGAAATGGAAGCTCTTCAAAGAGCAAAGAGCAACATCAAAGAGCTCCACAAAACCTGCCTAACAAAATAAACGGTTTGTAAAAACTTCACGTCAACAAGTCCAGTTGCGCAAAAGTCACAATGCAGTGTGGAGGACATGCTCACAAGATGAACGCAAAAACAACTGAAGTGCTTCAGTCAGGGAACATAACTCAGATGCTGATGAAAGCTGGCCAGGTAAACGAAAACAAGATCATGGCAGCATGGACCAACACGGAAAGAAAACAAAGCAGGCGTTCCACTTAACTCGGCCTACTAAACGCCAACTACACAGTGCACAGGCATCTTCATGCAGGTCGCTGTTGGCATCAGACAAAAGACCAGTCAATCGCGGGAACACACTGAACCGCGCCAAAGATAACATGTTAGCACATGAAAGCGAACCAAGCTAAGATTCCAAAGACAAACGTAACAACGGGAGGCCAGAGCCTGGGTGCCGTTCCACCGCGCCACGCACGAAGCTCCAACACAGGCCTAACACGAGAGCAGCACGGCGCCGGCACATTCGTCTGGCTCGCCACCGGCGCACGGCGGGGCATGCTGAGGAGACGGCGGCGGAGGGCGGCGCGCCGGCCGCCGCGTACCCCTCGACATCGGCCAGCAGCCGCTCCTGCAGCTGGCTGACGGTCTCGTGCAGCTGGCGGCAGAACGTGGCGACGGCCGTCTTCTCGGCCTCCATGTTGTGGCGCACCTCGTCCAGCAGCGCCCGGTACAAGATGATGCCGTCCCGCACCGAGTTCTGCAGCTCGCGGATACTCTGGGTACGGACACACACGCGCCCATGCCGGGTGATGCCGGAACGTGTTCGGACTGTGTACCGAGCTCTGTAGCTTGGGGATACCCTGGGCACGGACGCACACCCGCCCACAGCAGGTGATGTTGGCCCGCGCACCGAGTTCTACAATTCGGGAATACTCTGGGTACGGACACACACACGCCCATACCCGGTGCTGTCGGACCGTGTTCGGACCTTGTACAAGTTCTGCAGCTCGCGGATACTCTGGGCACGAACACACACCCGCCCACAGCAGGTGGTGTCGGACCCAATACAGAGTTCTGCAGCTTGCAGATACTCTGGGCACGGACACACACGCGCCCGTACCGGGTGATGTCGGACCGTGTACCGAGTTCTGCAGCTCGCAGGTACTCAGGCCACGAACACACGGGCTGGCCCAGGATGGCGCTGTACCTCATCGCGTTCTGCAGCCCACGTGTGCCCTCTTGACAGACACAACTCGCTGACACTTTGTCCCCGTACACCCCACAATATTGATTACGTCCTTCAGACACGGACAGCTTGTTAGCATTATTCAAGGCGCTGCTCATCAATGCCGTTGAAACGTCAGCTGGGAGGCCACGGAACATGAGCGGTACATCAATGCGAGCTGAGCCGATCAGCAGAGCCGAGTTGACACCATCCATCATCTGCACAGCAACTTGTTAACATACGTACTCATTCATGCTACAAACGACCTATGCCCATTTGCGACTTTGTCTGCAATCAGCTCACCCGGACCTCGGTCCGCAGCGCGCAGTTCAGCTCAGGGGACAGGGTGGCCCCGGCTCAGGCCCAGTCCCCGGGTCCGGGCGGCGCGCTCTACCCACCACCACGGTCCGCTCCAGACGGCGCACGCTGTCCGAGTAGGCCGTGTCCAGGTCGACGCAGTGCAGCTTGGACTCGGCGCTGTACTCGCGGAAGCAGTTGATGCAGAGCAGCTCCTTCTTGTCCGTGCTGAACATGATGTGGGGCTCGTTGTGCACCGCACACTGCGGCCAACGGCGCCACCATCGCGGACGTCAACGACCGGCCGACATACAAGACACCGGCACGCCTCAGCTGCTGCAGCGGTACACCGTTGCGACCTTGAGATCAGCGGACAGGGCCGTGTGGCCGTGAATCATGCCGCAGCCTCGGCACGAGGGGAACAGGTGCACGACGGCCTTTGTAGCGTTCAGACGGCCCCGATAGCACCAGTCACTATGCATTCACAGAGGCATACCGGACGACGAGACCACTGGGTCCAAACGCCACTGCACATGCACAGATTCGCGTGGGCGCTACGGTGCCGGACGGCAGCGCTCTCTGGCGGGCGACGGCGGCGTCGCTGGCGACGGGGCCGAGCCTCGGAGCCGGGTGCGGCCGCTCACCTGCTTGCAGGCCTTGCGCAGTCGCTCCGACAGCGTCATAACCTCGTGCATGGAGAACATCTTGGCGCGGTGCGTCTCGTTCTTGCAGCGCTCACACAGCGCCTGGCCTGGAGCGGTGGGCGGCAGAGACAGTCAGCCGAGCACGGCACCGCCCGCTACCCGGG
The DNA here is from genome assembly GCF_011947565.3 of Pollicipes pollicipes. Taxonomy (NCBI): domain Eukaryota; kingdom Metazoa; phylum Arthropoda; class Thecostraca; order Pollicipedomorpha; family Pollicipedidae; genus Pollicipes; species Pollicipes pollicipes. The sequence continues at coordinate 11,222,899 of NW_023596461.1, read as the reverse complement.
CATATATATATATATATATATATATATATATATATATATATATATATATATATATATATATATAGCCGAATAACTAGGCACGGTAGTGAGGGAGCAGGGCTGGAGAAAGTCGGTAGGAAGCTGCGCACTGTTGGACATATTCAGCAACGGCACTTTTTTTTGCACATTCGGGAAATTACTTCGCCACGGCCTATTGACGCCGGCTATAGCGTGTGTCTGGGTGGGGGGCGCCATAAGCGGCACCAATCACCGACAGATCGGTCCGCTCCACCCGGCCATTCAGCGGTGGCTGCAGCAGCGGCCGCAGCTGGCCCCCACCACGGGCCACGAGTGCGCTGACCGCGCGCCGCGCGCCACCAGTACCCGGGCGTGGCTGGCACACCGGCCGCCGGCCATGCCGGGGTGGACTGCGCGAGGCGGCCACGGCGGAGGGCGGCAGCAGCTCGGCACCTCCTCGCGCCACTGGGCGGTACACGATGACCACCGGGCCAGCTGGGGACCGCCACTTCCATATGGATACAAGACAGGTGTAACCAGCCCCCATCTTCTGTTTATCATCTATCTGAGGCGAGTCTCGCCCACATTATTTCCGCTAACTTGTCTCGCAAACCAAAAATGCAAAAAAGTTCAAAAGGACTCAACGACATCACTTGGGCCTTAGCCCAACGGGCCCAATACTCGTCCAAAGTAATTCACCCATCCTGTTTGTCAACGAACGTGCCATGATCGCTCTATTGCACAGCCCCTGCAATCGTTTTCGTTCGTGCTGAAACCGGTTTTGATCTCATCAGCGACGAAGCCGAAAGCAAGCTTGGCATTACAAGAGTGGCGATGCCGTACCGCAGGTGTTGCAGAAGAACATGCTGATATTCTCGGTGGTCTCGCAGTTGGCGCAGGGCGTGCGCGCCTCGGTGGAGAACTCGACCAGGAAGCGGAGCAGCACGTCAGCCGGCGGCAAGCTGTTGCCGTCCTTCAGCACCGTCGTCTTACTGCGGCAGGTCGGGCCGGCAGCGCGGCGTCAAAGGCGGCCGCGCGAGGCCCGGCCGCGCTCGGGCCGGCGGGCTGGCTGACCAGGCGGCCGCGCGGGGCCCGGCCGCGCTCGGACCGGCGGGCTGGCTGACCAGGCGGCCGCGCGGGGCCCGGCCGCGCTCGGACCGGCGGGCTGGCTGACCAGGCGGCCGCGCGGGGCCCGGCCGCGCTCGGACCGGCGGGCTGGCTGACCAGGCGGCCGCGCGGGGCCCGGCCGCGCTCGGACCGGCGGACTGGCTGACCAGGCGGCCGGGGCGCCGATCGACAGCCGCAGCCAGCCCGTGCGGGTCAGACCAGGCCAGACGCCGCACCACAGGCAGCGGGTCACGCCCCGGGCAGCGGGTCACGTCCCGGGCAGCGGGTCACGTCCCGGGCAGCGGGTCACATCCCAGGCAGCGGGTCATACCCTAGGCACCGGGTCACGCCCCGGGCAGCGGGTCATGCCCCAGGCAGCGGGTCATACCCCAGGCAGCGGGTAATACCCCGGGCAGCGGGCCACGCCCCGGGCAGCGGGTCCTGGCACGGCTGGTCACTTCCGTCGTTCGTCGTATTCGACTGAGCACAGGTGGTGCCGGCCGCAGGGTTGAGTGTTGACTCAGGTGAGGACAAAGGGACTGCGGGCGGTGATTCACCCAGCAGGCGGTCGACGCCGTGCGGTTCGGCTGCCGACGACGGGATAAGGGCTGCTGGCCGGGGCGGGGCCGGGGCCGGGGCCGGGGCCAGGGCCGGGGCCGGGGCCGGGGCCGGGCCGGGGCCGGGGCCGGGGCCGGGGCCGGGGCCGGGGCCGGGGCCGGGGCCGGGGCCGGGGCCGGGGCCGGGGCCGGGGCCGGGGCCGGGGCCGGGGCCGGGGCCGGGGCCGGGGCCGGGGCCGGGGCCGGGGCCGGGACTCACCTGCAGATGGTGCAGCTCAGCCGTCCGTCCACCACACGCACCCGCAAACACTTGGCGCAGAACGAGTGAAAACACACCAGCAGGCACGGTTCGTCGTACACCTGTCGATGGTGTCGGACGGGGCAGTCAGCTGCGCAGCGACACACACACAGCGACCGCTCAAGACTTCTACGCTCCTTAACGCGGATCATGACGCAGTGCCTCCATCACAAAATGTCTACCTCACCACGAAAATGTTCGCGGTGCGACCCATACATAACCCACTGCTACCACCTTCCAGTTCCCTCGTTAGAATCGGCATGGCACACTGCGACCGTCGATAACACAGCAGGCACACATGGCTGCAATGCTGCTGACCACGGCAGCTGCACAAGCCATGCTCGCAATCAGAGCACAGCCGTGGGTGGGCGGCGTCGGGCCGGCCGACCGGCACTGGCACCGGCACGGACGGCGTGGCGGATCGCCGTCGCCTCTCACCTGGTTACACAGCGGGCAGAGCAGCGGGTTACGGCACAGCTCGTCCACCGAGCTCGGCAGCAGATCGTCCATGCTGGAGGACAGGATGCCGCCGGCCATGGCAGCACCAGTGACGTCACACAGCGCGCCGCTGCGACACACGCCAGGTTAGCGGCAGGGCCACCATCTGTCAACACCTTGCGCGACAATGCAGACACCCCCGCGTCAACACCGAGATGGGCTAGTTTTGATGCCGCTGTTACGCTCGCGAGAGTCCGACGAATACGACCACACCGACCAGCCAGAGGTTTCCAGTGGTTCGGTGGACTGAGCGCCGGGTTCCACCGCCCACCAAGTCGCCATTTCGTATAGCGCATGCCACGGCGGGTTAGTGCCCGCTTAACTACTTCTGTTGCCAGGTGACGCACAACGATGCCACCTCGGGCTAGTTGATTTAGCCGCGGTCCACGGACAGTGGTGTGACGCAGCACCGCCCCGGAGTCCGCCGCCGCCACCTGCTCAGCGCCCTAGCACGTACCACCAACACCTGGTTTGCCTAAGCCCCGGATGTACTACCGGAGGCACCTGCTTTGCGACCAGCCGAGGAAATCTGCCCCCCCCCCCCCCCCCTTCAGGAATGCCAAAGTGGTGCCGTCTTGTTATCACGTCACCTGCTTCACGACGTGTTCCACGAATGCCGGTGGGACCCCCGGCCAATGGCACGAGCGTACACGGGCGCACGGCCGCGGGCGTGCTCGTGACGAGCGAGGCTCGCTTGGACGGCGATACAGTGCTCAAGTTGAGCGGCACGTGCCAGACCGGCCCCAGCCGTCACGATTTCGGAGGCTCATATCTTAACAAGCACTGATCGCAGTTTCATAGCTCCCAGCGAAAAGAAGCACGATTTTGTAAAGCTTATGGTGTGCATCCTTAAAGACGCCTGCATGCAAGCTGCTGGACCGGGCGTGACATTCATGAGACATTACAGGCTAAAACGCATTTAACATGCTCCATGCAATCAACATGGAAAACGTAAAGTATGCTTATTGTGAAAAAGCTGTTCCACAAATGTCACAACCGAGCTAAAACCTCTCCAAACTGGCTCCTGGCAAACTGGCTAAAACTGACTCCACGACGATATGAGACCAATAATCTTGGGTAAACCGGGACCACGCGATGGCAGTGGCAAATTGAGGCGGTTTGTGCAGCCTGTCACACGCCCTCGAGCAACGTCCACGACTCAGCCCGCTGCTGGACGTTTTCAGGGACAGGTGTCAGATCTCGGCAAGAAGAACAGACCAACTCGCGAAGCCGACTGCATGGCGCAAGCAAATGTTCCGTACACAAATCGCGGGGTAACCTCAATACCACCCGGACCACAGGCGCCCCAGTAAGAGACCGGGAAGCTGTAATGTGACACTTTCCAAAACCGGCCTCCAATACAACACGTGTGCCCTACATCGGGGGATAATGGGACATGATAGCAACACAGGTGCATGGTTCAGCGCATGGTGACCAACATTCACGCATATTATTTGCCAGATCACAATATTTGGAGCACAGCCCATACACGGTAAGGGCAATCAGTTTCAGACCTTCGTCTTCTCTGGCTGCTGAGATATGGCAAATCGATAAAATGCTCAGAGAGCTACCGATCCATGGTTTGTCTTCGAGCGCTCGTGACCGACCGCACGCATCCACTCACAGTTATGCAAACACCATTATCGGCCCTCCCCTGCGTCAAACTGCGCAGGTCTCTCGCGCAGCGGAGCCGATACCCGAGACCAGCCTCCGGTCACGGAGCGAGCCTTTCTCGAAATAAGAAAACTTTATGTTTCTGTGTAATTATGTCGTGGTAGCAACATCTCATATTATCAGATTGCAGGAATACCATATCTGGCAAAACATCCTGCCTGCAGGCACCTTCAAACTTGGACATTATACATCTCACAAAATCGCTCTCAGAGCAAAAATCCTACAGAATCACCCTTCCTGTCACTAAAGACCAGCATATCTTATGTGTCTGTGTGCCTGAAAATCACGGCTGTTCACTCCAGGCATCATTGCCAATCTGTGGCACATAATCACAGATGGTAGGCAAATACAAAAAAAAAACAAAGCAAGGCTTAATGCCTATGTTATGACTAACATCTGCAAATAATGAAGCCAATCCATTTCAAACAAACAAAATCAGAAAATTCATTCTAAGTGTATCAACACTGTGATTAAAGTATTTCAAAAATACCATTATGGATGAATATTGGCCACATTGCATTGGAACCACATGCTCTTCATGGCTATATATCTTGCTGTATGCATCTTGCACTTGACACCAAATAAAAGCCCACACATAATGATTTCTGGGCCCTGACAAACATACTTAAGTGTCCCTGTTGTTACTAAGGGTTGGACAACATTAAATTGGCCACATGACAACAGGTATGAAGTACACTTGTTTACACCATAAAGTTGAAGTCAAATTCACATGTATTCTGCCTGCCAAGATCTGAGAATGATTATGAAAAACACCATAAACAGGTGGGTCAATGGATGCCATGCATGCTCTTGATCTGCTGCACTAAGGGTTCAATAAATCAGAAGTGTTGCAAAAGCTGGCACCTGCTGCTAAATGGTACACAACAATTTTGTGCTCCTAACTGTACCCAAGAAAAATGGTAGTTACTGCAATTATTTAGAGCTGCAGGTATATCCTATCTGAGCTTGTTCATAAGCCTTATGTTCATCCCAATTTTAGCCTCTGCTCAAATTGAAACATATTTGAATGTTCTATGGCAACAATTGTTCATGCAAAGAGACCATGTGAGTTCTACTGAAGACCAAACATCCCACCCAATTATTAAAGACATTAAAAACATTTTTCACTAACAGTTTGAAAGCCTTTGCACTCTACAACTTAGACAAAAGTAAGCACCCCAGCCTAACAGCTGCTTCAGTGAAATGACTGATCCTCTTCCCCATCAAACTGTGCTTGCCTTTGCCAGCCTAGATACTGGATGAGGTTCTAAAGGCCATTGATTCTAAAATTGATCAGGTTTGTGAGAGGTCATTTTGTTGACAATGGTGGTGGGGAAGAAATGCATAAAAGTAAAGTTTACCATTTCTTTATATATGAATAGAATCAGTGAGCACCATTATAACATGCATCAGTTTTACATCCACATAAGGACAATTAATTTATCAGTTCTTCGGCTCAGTTCTAGCCTGGAAATTAAGGGCAGATATTGATAAAAGAGAAGACCATAGAGAACAATACTGATACTGCTGGCCTTCCTTTTAAGGTCACAGCAATGGGCCGAGGTTCCAACAGGTCCAACTGTTGTTCACTATATTGTCATACCTACCACTCCAGTTATCCCCAATGTCAGTTTGCTGTTACAGATACATGCAATGTGCTAAGACCCTTGCTAGGCCACTGATGGCAGATTACCAGTACTAAAAAAACCTTGAAAGCTACAGGTTTTCCAGCTAACAACATAATATCATCCTGAAACCCTATCTGTAATTCTGGTTAAGAGAATGTACTCCTGTTAATGACTATCTTCCAACACTAAGCCTTAAACACATGCAGCTCTCAGAAATGAAGGCAACACACTGGATGTGAGTGATGGCTCAGAAATATAAAAGCCCTACCTTTACCAAAAAGCTTTCTGCACATGGAAACTAAGCATGAAGGAAAGCATCAAAATTAGCCATAGGATGTTGGCACAGCCTGATCTGGTGGCCTCTTACTATATTGACATGCATCATATCCTGATAAATGCTTAAAACTTGTGACATCCCATGTATGATAACCATGACCTTAAGAAATGATCACAGAACACCCAATTTTAATGAACAGAACAAAGCCATTATTACGGCAAATCCACTTACGAGTTGCACAAAGGTTGAGGGCAAGTCTGCCAAGAAATTCATCCATTGCAGAGGATACCAGCAGGACATTGATGAGCTAAACATCATGTTAGCAAGTGCCTATCTCAGGCCAGACCAGGTTGTGCTGGATTTTGAAAATTAGCTTGCAGAAAACAAAAATTTTCGGAGTGTGTTTGCTGAAAAGTATGTGCTATTACAGTTAATAGAGACATCAGCAGTCTAAGCTCTGAATTTGGTTGTGACAGCACTCCAAACTGTGGGTTCATGTATTCATGGTGAATATGCACTGAATTTATTGCCTTCATGTTGCTGCAGTAATAGGCATGTTCTTCACGCCGTAGTGTATTTTTTCAATCTGGGCAGCAAGCACAATGTTTAATGCTGCTTATGTCAAAACATGCATGTTACTATATCAGCTGTTTGAACCCAGAATAGCACCAATGTCCATACGTCTAAAATGTCTGCAAAAAAATGTTGCATGGGTAGATGTATGGGTTCACGAACTTAAGACAACTCAGTGCAGGTTTCGGTAGCGCAATAGCATATGCACTAACAAGTGGACGTGCAATATACGTCTATAGTATTCGCATAGAGCTTACCTCACTCCCCTTGGTCTCTTATCGTTCCCAACTATCCAATTTTCCCAGGCATTCCAGAGAATACAACCGCAAAATCATGGAAACACAAAATTTCCGAAAATACAATACTAGCGCAGCAGACGCGTTTCCCACTCGGTGGAATAACATCACTTTTGGAAAAGCAATGAGTTTTTCGGACGATAAGTATTTTGTTCGCAAGCTCCCCTAAAATATCAATTTGTTCAACAGATAGTGAGAAAAGCTCGACTGCCTTTTAAAGATACGTAATCAATGAAATATTTGTAACCTTTTCTTTCTATACCAAAACATGCTATACTAAAATGAAAGAAATTGTCAGTTTGCACTTTTTAATGCCACAGTTAAAGAAAGTCTGCAGTGATGCAATATGCAGCCGCGAAAAATATGGAAAATGTTTCTAGATATATGAACAACAGCAAATTATATCTCACAAGATTTAGTCCTTGATACTTTGGCATTGGCAAGGTCTATCCTGCCGCAAATGAGACACACAGTGGCGCGATTTCTACAAATGTGTGGACAGTATGGTGTGCGATATCGGAATTGATGACGTCATTGCTCATTTTCATATCTACACAAGCCCGTCCAAGAAGAAGACTTGACGTAACTCACAGGCGGCTTTCCAGCATATGCAACCAAACCGTTTGCTGGAGCGTGCCCAGGGTACTCAATCATAAAAATCCGTCCTGTCCCTGCTGGGGGCACGGTGCCGCGTTTGCTGGTGTTTGCTGTGCAGCCAGCTTGTTCCGGTGGCAAGAAAGTGGAAAGTCTGATACAGGCCTATGTTACTTAGCTGCTGTTGGGTTCACAGCTGTCCAATCCGTTTTTGGATGGCTGTCCCGCGAACATAAACTTAACTTTTCCTTGTACCTACTTCAACGTTTCCGTCTGGTCCCGTGGGCTTTTTGTACCAATTGTTCGATCACTGGAGTCCTGTCCACGGCTCTGTCCCTGAAACTTATCAACCCACATAAGGAGATATGTACCTACCTGGGTACATATCCATCCATCTCTGCTGATCTGTACCACATCCACCAGGTGACATGTCATCCTCATGCACTGCTGAAACATCATCTTAATGCTGTATAACAAATATGCAAGCTTGTGAAAATAGCTGAAAGTTGCTGTAAAATAAGCACAGTTCTTGAAATTATAGCACATCTGTAAATGTATGGAGTTCTTACAATTCAAAAGGGTTGAGTAACTTTAGTCTGACACCACATGCTTTTTTCAAATGCATGCCGTAAAATGTGATGTCATCTTTGCAGATGGGTTAGAGTGAGATACTGCCAGCATTGGGGTCATAACTGCTAGCTATTATATCCTTTCTGACCATTCCTGAATATCCAGCTTCACAAAGTCATTTTCTGTGATCCCTTGCAAGTGTCCTTTATGTTTATGTCATCATTATCCTTTTTGTATGCCCTACTATGAACCATTTTTTAAGACAGGTATCTTAGAAGAACATCACATGGAGCACAGCATGGAAAGGTAAGAAACATCTTGATGGAATGCTGGTGTATTTAGCATGCTGAGTTGTCATCATTTAAAGGTGCTGGTAGAATGGTGGTTAAGCTGGTTGTCTGGGTGACCAGAAGTACAAGTGCTGATTCTTTTTTCTACATGTCCTTGCTGGTGTGTGAGTCAGGTGTCACTGTATAGCATTAGCAGCTTAATGCCTTGTAAAGCCTGAATGGCACTATGTCATCATTTGTGTGTTATGCTAGAAATGTGTAGCCCTTGTGTCTGTTAATGGACCTATTACATTCTTAGTTACTATTTTGACAGCATAGTTATCAGAAATTTCCTGGTTTCCTTCTTTATTATTATTATTGTTATGCTGACTTTTTGAAATGGCCAAATGCAACTCTTAAGATTTTATTATGTGGTCATTCTAGATAATTATTTGTATTAGTATCTTCTGATAATTATGCAGTATGTTTGTTTCAATAATCAGGCTGCTTTGTGTGTGGGATGTATATATATTTGTGCCTTTTGTGCAGCATAACCAAAGGGGAATCATGCACCTACAAACCAATTTTGTATTCCTCTTAATTGTTTTTTGTAAGATACCATGTATTAACAGGCAAATGAATAACACATGAATTGATATGTTCTCAGCTGATTTTGATCCTTCAGTTATTACATAAAATGTACAGTTGCATGCTCATTTGTTTACTATGGATAAAATTATCTGTGACAATTTATACCCTGTGCTTGTATTAAGTATAGTTTTAGTTATTGACCATATGGTGAATTATTGGTAAGGCATTATTTGCATTGATCCACTATGCATCAAAAAATAATTTTACAAATGTTGACAGCAGTATTTCTGTATTCTAGTGTGTAGTTGACCAGTGTTCTTGTCATATTGCATAGAACAAAAACAAAAAATTCTTTGGAACCAAAAATGTTTCCTCCTAAGAGTGAAAATGAAATAGTTTAACAGGAATGTTTGAGAATTATTCCTTGAGTTCTACAGGATTGCTTTCTATATTCATTTGTTAAGTACATGCATGCTAGTCATCATCCACATATTTCACCCATACAGGATATTATGGTTTATGAATATATAAATGCAGAACTAGAAGCAAAACCACAGTGTAGAATTTTGTGATATAAATGGTTGATGTGCAACTTAAGGGATAAGTGCTGTACTGTTGGTGGCTCAATATGACATTTAAGTATTTTCAAGTTATTGAAAATACTTGAAGACCATTATTTTGGGATATTGTAATAAAGTCATAATGATGCATTTTTAATGGCCATAGGATTGCTGCATCATGTGGTGTTTCTGTTGATTGTCTCGGTTTTGGCAACCCAGATTTAAAATTAACCAGATAACATGAGATAAACCCAGAAAACAGTGCTTAAGCTTGCATTGCAATGCAGCCAACAAACTTAAACTGTTAAAGCACTGTAGCACACATTGTAACACATTTCAGCCTCAGGGCATGATCTGTTTGCCATCTTGTGCACCATGGTAAGAACATAAAGCTTTAAAGCATAAGTCTGAAAATTGGGGGGTGGGGGGGGGGGAGGTGGGTGGGAGGAGGCAATGGTGTCCAGCAGTTTTGTGTTCCCCCAAGACAGCAATGATCCTACTTTTTCCATGGTTTGGACTCAGTGGCAACCCTAAATGACCACCTCCCTCTTCATGAAAAGTTAACATTGCTATTATGAACCTTGGCTAGACAGAAACAACCAAAAATGTGCATGGACCCCCAGCTTAAGACGACATGCAGTGCTCCTTAACAGAGTTGCTGCCTTTGGACCAACCAAAATAATGCTATGCATGAGCAAGGCTCACATCAAATATGGTCGCAGTATGGCCTCCTTCCTCCTCAACATGTGGAAGATTGATGTCTTAGACAGAAGGCATAAATGATGCAAAGGAGGTAACCAGTTTTGGGCGGAGCCAAGAGGGCTGCTTAGCCCTGGGGTCAACCGCACTGTCACGGTTGACCGCAGGGCTATGGGGTCAACGGACAGGCTCTGGCACCGTTCGCGCTGTCCTGCACGTGACCAGCCTGTGGGCCGGCCGCGTTGGCCACAGAAGCCGGGTGATGCGTCTTTTGCACGGCAAAGGAGGCGTGCCGTTGTCAGTGGCGATCTCTCCATGCGACTGAAGTCAGAGCTCGACGTTTCTGACAATGTGGATTCGCATGTTGTCAACATTGTGGCGGAGAGAAGAAAGTACGGTTGTATGTAAGGAACGATTCTTTGCTGGTCATCACGCTCTGTCGTCGGCGTTGCTGCTCTGCTCTGCTGCGCGGAGGTTATCAGCGGACACCGCTGCGCTGTCCGCCTGACCTGGTCTGTTCTGATGGCGCGGTATCTGATGCTCAGTTCCGAGACGGGAGACCGCCCCATTTTCCAGGGGCTTGATTCCAAGCACGCCTCATGCGGTGCAGCTTCGCTCCCAAGCGTGTCGGTCGTGGCTGCTCGCCGTTCCAGGATGGGGCGTTTCAGCCACGTCCGCGTCTCCCCCACTGCTTGCGACGGGCGCGCCTGTTAGGATGTGGGCCATTGGCGGGGCGGGGTAAGGGGAAGCCTGCGCCGACCTCCGAGCTGGTGGCCTGGTCTGCCGCCCCTGACACGGCGGCGGCTAGTTTTTACCGGTGGGCGCGGTCGCTGTTGACAGCCCGTGGCGCGGGGCTGCCGGGACGTGTTGGCGAGTCCGCTGTCGGCTGGAGAACGGCGCCGGCCCGGGCCGGGCGGCGCCGACAGCAGCGCTGTCTTCTGCGGAGCTGGCCGCCGCCGGCCTCTCCTGGGGCGCTCGCTCCGCCTCGCATGCCGGCGTCCTGCGCCCGGGCACGGCCTGCCGGGCGTAATTGACGCGCGCCGCGGCATTCCCGGCGCGGGCTGCAGGCGGTGCCGCCGCCGGCGCCGAACCGCGGCGAGGCTGGCGCATTTTTATAGCGGTGCCAGTCGGCAAGTGGGCCCGGTAGCGTAATAGATGCAAACTGTGGGGCAATTTCGCCAGGCGCAGTGGTTTCTCGAGTATGCGGCCAGATAGGGACGGCCGTTGAGAGCCGGGCGCGGCCGGCGGCGGTGGAGGCAGGTGCGGGCCTCCGGCTCGGTTGTGAAGCGACGCCCTGGCGCCGCGCGGCGGCCGAGGTCGCTGCTCTGCCACCCGGCCCGGCCCTGAACGCAGCTTACTGGCGCTGACCGGTCGCTCTCTGTCGCCAAGCTCGCGCCCGGCGTGAGCCGGCCAAAGCAGAGCGCGTCACCGCTTGGTCAGCACTCGCCACAAGCTGACGGCGTTGTTGGCGTGGGAACGGTGGTCGGAGGTGCTCCTGTGCTCCTGGACGACCGGGACTGGCACTGGTCACAAGCATACCGGCTCCATGGCAGACGCGATTGATGCGGGCTCAGGCGGAGCCGGTTGAAGAAAGGAGGGGGGGGGGGGGCGACGATGCTGCCCTCCCCGAGGTCGCGTATGCGCTCTCAGTTCGGCACGCACGGGTCCGTCTTAGTGGGAAATGGCAGGGGAATCCTTTCACGTCAGCACATCGCGAGGCGACTTAAAGTGTGATGTTGGGGTATGCAGACACCCGATAAGCCAGCCGGTTGCGATGTTTCAAGGCGCGTCAGCACGGAGCTCGCGCTCGCCGATGTCGTCAGCCTGTAACACGTGGCATGTCCGAGTGTGACGGTAGGCACGAGGATCTACTTAGTGCATTTCGCTCGCCGGAGGTTATCTGCAGTTTGTCGCGGCCGACATGCATATTTTTCCGGCCACCGTCGCTGCGGATCATCGCCGCCAGGCAACGAGTGCTTGCCAATGCTTCATTTAATTTTGCCCGTCCCGAGAAATGCAAATATCGATGAAAAATGCGGCCGGGCGTCGCGCACAGCTGTTGGGAACGACGGCGGCGGCGGAGCCACCAGGCGGTACCCCGGAGCCGCGTGTCGGGCTCAGCTGTACTGGAGCCGAGAAAACACGCTTGGTCCTGGGAAGAGGTTGTCTGGAGCGGGCGGGGAGGGGGGGGGGGGGGCGGCAGGGCGGCGGGGCTGTAATCGTTCCCGGAGCCGGGCCGCGCCGGTGAAAGGGTTGCGGGTCCGGGGACGGCCGGTGTCCGGCGCAGGGAGGGCGCCGCCGGCCCGGCCCCGTTCGCCGCGCCGTGGCTCGGAATGCCACCGGTCCTGTCGCGGGGCGCTACCGTTAATCGACCGGTGCGACCAAGGGCGGCCGGCCGGTCCCGTCTGACACGGCCGCGCCAGACAGCGCCAGACCGGTGCGGCGGCGCTTCAGCCACGTGGGCCGTCTGCAGACCGGCTCAGTGGCGGGCCCAGTGCGCCTTCAGCCCGTACAAGACCGACACGGATGTTGTGCAAATGGGTTCCCAGTATTGTACAACTGCCACATTTAATGGGGCTCCAAGCGGCTCTTGCCCGCAATCCCTCCTCTTCTGAGTACGTCTGTTCTGGGTCCGGTTTCTGGAGCCGCCGCAACACTAATTCGTGCTAAATATTTAACCCATGTAGCCGCAGTGCCGGAAAAATGACACCGCTAAGGATGACTGCATGAACGGGGTCTTAGTGCGACAGGCCGCTTTTCACCTCGTTACAAGGTTATCGCATCCTAATTCAACACCCTCCCGGATTTTCTACCGCGAGTGCAAGTCTTGAGCTGATTGGACACTAATCTGGCCATAAACCTTGTATTTTTTGTTGTTGTCTCATCCAGCTGCTTTCAACCTGAGCGCCGCGCCTTACATAAATTAGCCCTGTTGAATGCCAGCGCAACGCTTTTTAACTAAGTTTATGACGGTGCTAAATGATATATGGAGAACGATCATGCATGGAGCTGGTGAAAAACGTTGAGGTCGGAGTAGCTGGCTGACTGAGTGTCGGATCGGCGCGCGTGTGGAGGCGCTCCGACGATGTACGTTGTTGGCGCGAAGGTCGCCGTGACGCGTGCCGGCACATCGCGTGGGGCGGTCACCTGATCAAGCATAATGAATCCCGAGAGGAGTTGCCTGGTTTTTCCATTCTTTCCATCCCGCAGTGGTGAGCCCTGAAGGCGGTCATCGTCTTCTGGGTGTTGACCATTGTGCTCCATTTTGGCAAAGCTCTATCATTTCCGCGAGCCTGAGTTGTCAACATCCTCTTACGGTCATGTTTTGTTGGATGCTTTTATCGCAATGTTTTGAATTAATCGTGAACAGTTTTGCCCCGATTTTATCAGCGCAGTGGCGTTTCGGTGGCGTTAACCCTCCATCCCGAGGCCTGTGTCGTGCGTTCGACACCGTTTTGGTGAAAACGCGCGGATTTACAAGCGCCAATGCCATCTAGGGCTCAAACACCACTGGTGCTAACATGTCATCAACGCTGGCGAACTGAACCGTGAGATATCCAAGAACTCGGCTTGAACACAGCGTCTGGCATGCCGTGCAGCACTTCCTGGGCGGCCGCCCACGGAATGGGTCACGTGGTTACGGTGGCAGGCCAGCGGCCCGGCGGCTCCGGTGGCGTGTTTCGGGTCTGGGACAGGCCGGCTCCGGTGGCGTGTGTGGGGTCTGGTACGGGCCGGCGGCTTCGGCGGCTTGTGTCGGGTCTGGGACAGGCCAGCTCCCGTGGCGCGTGTCAGGTCTGAGACGAGCCAGCTCCGATGGCGTGTGTTGGATCTGGGTCTGATACGGGCCGGCTCCGGTGGCGTGTGGCGGGTCTGGCACGGCCCGGCGGCTCCAGTGGTGTGTGTCGGGTTTGGGACGGGCAGGCTGAGGTGGTGTGTGTCGGATCTGGGACGGGCCGGCTCCGGTGGTGTGTGTCGGGTCTGGGACGGGCCGGCTCCGGTGGCGTGTGGCGGGTCTGGCACGGCCCGGCGGCTCCAGTGGTGTGTGTCGGGTCTGGGACAGGCAGGCTGAGGTGGTGTGTGTCGGATCTGGGACGGGCCGGCTCCGGTGGCGTGTGGTGGGTCTGACACGGCCCGGCGGCTCTGGTAGTGTGTGTCAGGTCTGAGACGGGCTGCTCCGATGACGTGTGGCTGGTCTAGCGCGGCCCGGCGGCTCCGGGGTGGCGTGTGGCGGGTCTGAGACCCCCTGTCGGCCCTGGGGCGACCGCCCGCCGCGGCCGACCGACCGGCCTGACCGGCCCGACTAGCCAGGACCGTGACTAGACTGGCCGCCGGCGCCCACCTGCCCTATCAGATGTTTGCACGGCGGGCCGCCCCGCGTTAAACCCCAGCGCGGCACAGGGCGGCCGGCCGGCCGGCGTCCGCCGCCGCCGCGGGCAGGCGGCCTGACCACCCTGTGCCCGGCCGGCCTGAAGGTCGCCGCATTCCTGCGGCCGGCTGATGGCGGTGAGTCATACTACGCGGGCCGACCGGCGTACGGCGGCCTCCAGTCGCTCCCGTGCGCGCCGCCCGGCAGGTGGGGACGGTCCAGGCCTCAGACGCCCCGAGCTCGCGCCCGCCGCGCACCAGCCGTGTGTAGCTGAGGTGCCGCCTGGACTGGCGCGTGTGGAGCCGTGTGACTGGTGCAGGAGAGAGGCCCGTGAGCGCGGACCCGCAGCGCGGCCCAACTGGATCGACGCCGGCCGCCGTCCTTCGATCCCCGGCTGAGCAGCGGCCACGGTGAGCAGCGGCACCGCCGGGCCCTGGCGGCACCGCCCTCGCGACTGCCACGTCGAAATTCTGCGCTTTGCTTGTTTACGTTGGGCCGTCGTGCTCTCTGTGGTCGCGTCAGGTGGCGGTGCGGCGGGTGGTCCGCGGCGGCCGGCCGTCTGGCGCGCCGGTGACACTGGACGCCAGTGACCTGCGGCGCTGTGGACGCTGCGGCCGCCGACACGCGCACCGGGCCAGCCCGGTCTGGCGCCGCGCTCCCCGGAGCGCGGCGTGCTGGGCCGCTCGCTCGAGTCACATCCGTGTTTTCTCTGGAGCTGGGTTATCGGCGGCGATCCGCCGGCTCGAGGGCCGGTGTCAGCACGCCTCGTCACTGGGCCGACGCGCGCCGACGCGTCCGCCAGCCGCGTCAGCCGCACACGCCGACCGCGAGTGGCGCCACACGGTCCGGCATCAGGCACCACTGACGCCGAAGCAGCGGCTTTGTGTGGTGACGAGACTGCCAGGTTTGACTGCGGTGACGTGTCAGCGGGAGCGGCCGCGGCCCGCTGCGGCCCGCGGACCCCGTCACCCAGGGCCATGGTTACGCCCCTCTGCATCTCTGCACGCCGTTCAGTACGTGCACCGCCCGCCCCGGCGCCGCGGCTCGACACGCTGCCAAGCGATGGGGCTCCTCTGTTTGGAGTCCTTCCCGGAGGCGGACGCTGCCTGGACTGAAGCTGCCGTTTTTGTCGCACGGCCGATGGTCCGGCGGCGTTCGGTAGAACGTGGCAGGGTCCGGTGGAATGTGACAGGGTTCGATGGATTGTGACCGGGTTTGGTAGAGCGTGAGCACACGGTGGGCGTCGGCTCTCTCGTGTCGTGTCCGGTGTCCGTTACCGCGGCGAAGGCGCCCTGCTGGACCTGCGGACGGTCCGTCAGCCGGGTCGAGCTCCGTTCGCACGGATTCGTGACCGCGAATCAGTTTCACGGAGTATTCAACCTCACGTCGGACGGTCGGCGGTGTCGCCGGGCTGCCGGAGGAGAGCCGTGGACACGGCCGGCCGTGCGGCGAGCTCGTCCCGAGACGCCGGGCTGGACGGCGCCGGGGCGCAGCCGCCTGCCCCTTCATTCCCGGCACGATCCCTGCCACTGTGTCAGTCGGCCGCGGCGGGTTGTGTCATTGCCAGTCGCCTGGGTGGAACGCGTCTGGAGCGGCCCGCCTGGCCCGACCGCGATGCTGCCACAGGCGATGCGACGTCACGAGTGGCCGCCGGCCGGCCGTACCCCGGCGGCAGCTGGCGCCGTGCGACCCTCGGCGGCGATGACGTGTGCCTGCCGCTCGACCGGCCATCGCAGCTGACGAAACAGCCGCACCGAGGTGTTGCTCAGCACCGCTGCGGCGAGAGCTGCTACTCCGCGGTGTCTGGCGTGGACACACTCGGGGGGACGAGGCGGCTGTAGTCGCAGACCAGCTGCCAGATGGCGTTTGTAGCAGACCACGCTACATGTAGAGCGTCAAGGACTTCGAAACGAGTTGATGAGACGGCGCCGGGCATGTAGTCATCCACGTGTTTTGGAAATGGAGAGGGTGAATGGGCGGCAATGTTGAGGTTATTCGGACGTTTTGTTTTCAATGAATCAGCAAACCGGTTTGGACGGGTTCAACCGTCACTAATGACCTTCCCTTCGATCCGCCGGCCCCCCAGCGCCAGCCGACCCTCTGAACGGCTGCGGTGACCCGTGGCGGCGTTACCCGGCGTAATGTCCGTCATCAGGGGAGCTGCGGCATGTGAGCTGCGGCATGTGGGCGCTGCTGTCTGGCAGAGCTTCGCCGGCAGTCGGCCGTCTCGTCGCCTTCCAGCTGTGAGGCGGCCGTAGCTGCAGTGTCGTCGTGAGGCGGCCGTAGCTGTAGTACAGCGTTACGGACGGCGGCGCCGGCGGCGGCACCGCTGCCCTCACACGATGGGCCGCTCAGTCGCGGTTCCCGCCGCACGTTCGCAGCCGTCGTGGCGCCAGGCAGCGCCGGTGACCCTGCCCCTGCGCCAGCCTCGTGCCCGCCGGGGAGCGGCCCTCCCGGCGCCGGACGTCTCGCGTTACGCGGGGCGTGGGTTCGCTTCGGGGATCGTGTCGCGCAGCCCCACAGCATAAAGTCGAAAGTTAGGGCGCCGGCAACGGCAGACCGGCCGCGTTCCAAGTGACCCATCACTGTCCAGACTGGGAGTGATGCACGGCCAGTGGGTAGAACGGCTAAAAACTGATGCAGGTGAGGGACAGTGGACGGAGCGTAAGCTCGAGCTGCCCCGAACCCCGCTCAAGTAGGACACAGCTTAGCGCTTGAGCGCCCTGCCAGAGCGCGTCAGGTGGCGTGTGTTGTGCCAGCACGGCTTCCTCACCGGGGCGAGTCGTCGCGTCCGTACACTTCCGGTGGGGCGTGCCTGGTTGCCCGGCCAGCGCCTGCCGGGGCTGACGAGCCGGAAGTCACGATCGATGTCCCGCAATGATCGGTCTTCAGGCGCGCCGGCCGTCGCGACAGCGTTTCCAGCACACAATATCCACTTGTTTGGCCGTGTCCTTGACAGAAGCCAGGCGGCTGGCGGATGGACGGGAACATTGGCGCGTGTTGGGCCGCCCGGGAGCGCGGCCAGCCGGCCGTGACCGTGACCGTGATCGTGATCGTGATCGTGACGCCGCCGCCGTATTCCCGTACCGTGAGAGCGCCGTGCCGATCACGTGACCGGCCGACGGCGGGGCGCGGCGGCCGCGAGCAGTCACGCGCCCCACTTACCGCTGTCGTGACGGCCGCTATCGGCGAGAGGCCGTCCGGCGGCGGCGACGCCTGCCGCCGTGTATGGGCCGGCCTTCCGGCTGTCCGACCGGGGTGGGCCTTCTCCTGCGAGAGAGGTGGCCGGGGCGCCGTACCAGGGCGCCGACGTGCGCCGCGTCCCGTGACAGGCCGGCGCCGGAGTGGCAGCGACACATGTCGTGCAGCGCAACACCGCGGCTATCGTGAATATCGGGCCCGGCCGCCGCCTCCTGATGCATTTTGCTCCGATGGCGTTGTATCGGGGATCGCTCACTGCAGGGCGTGTTGAAGTATGCAGGCGCCGCTGCGGGGCTTGCAGGCGTGCCCGCAATGCAGATGTACCTATTTTGGGTTGTCACGCGGCGGCTCGGGATCAGCCAGGTGGCGGCACCCAGCAACAGGCCGGCGGAGCCGTCTGGACCGAGCGGGCCCGTCTGGCGGCCACGCCATCTGCGGCGAGCGGCGCCGGCCGCCGACGCTCGCCCCGGGCCGCCGAGCCGTGCACGGCCAGGGGCGCGTGCGGCCGCCGTGTGAGGGCGTGCGTCCGCCGCTGCATGCATGAGCGCCCGCTTTGTCCGTCGGCGCGGCGGCCAACGTCGCGCCGTGTCACGGCCTGGTCGCCGCCGCCGCCGCCGCCAGTCGCCGCGTCTGCGCCGCCGCCGCCGCGCCAGGAATGCCGCGCCTCGCGCCTGCGGCCGGCATTCCTGGCGCGGTGGACTGCAGGGCCTGCAGCGGCGGCCGCCGGCTGGCTGGGGCGATGCGAGGAGGCGCGGCCCGTCCGGTCCGGTCCCCGCGCCGCTGGAAATAGCGGGCTGGCCGTAACGCACCGGTCGGGCCTGGGCGCTCTGGTGCCCGGGGCTGAACCGGCTTCATCGCCGTCCGGCTGAGACGCGGCCTGCGGACGCGCCTACTGCGGTCAGCTCCTCCACCACCGCCGCCGCCGCTGCCGCCGTGCCTCAGCCCGCTCAGGAGCCGGCCCGCACACTCCGGACAGGGTCCAAGGACGTGACCAGCCGGCGCCACACACCTGTCCGCCTGCCGTACTCGCCGCGCGGAGCAGGACGCGTGACGTGTCCCTGTTCTCGCGCCATGCCGTACTCGGCACCGCACCACGGACCCGATCTGTACAACGCCTCTCACGCCGAGCGGGAGGCGTCCTGTCACCTCGGACAAGGTCACGTGGCATACAGCCTTCCGCGAAAGGCGATGTTCACCCGTTCAGCGACGGTTGTCGGTCGCCGGGTGGCATCAGCCGCCCCCGCCGCGCTGTGTAAGGACACAGGGCGCTCGGACGCGCACCTGTCGGCGGGCCGCGTGTCCCGGCCGGGCGGCGGACACCTGCGCCGCCGGCGGTCCGGGTGCATGCGTACTTCCCCTGCAATCGGGACAAAGAGCGACAGGTGCGCGTGCGCCGGTGGCCCTGGCGACTGCACGCTCTGTGACCCCGGCGCGGGGCGCGCCCACTCCTCCCCTCCCCCGCGACAGTATCTGACGTCACCTGTCGGGACGGGACTCATCACGGCCGCGCCGGGGGACGGGGGGGGGGTGACACCTGGCGTGACGCCCCGGCCCCGGCCGAAGCGCCGGCGCCGGGACTCAGCGGTGCGCCGGCCCCCCCCCCCCTCCCCCCGCTCCTCCCAGCCCGCGGTGAGCGAGCGAGACAAAAGCGAGCGGTGAGCGAGCGGTCACCGCGGCGGACGTCATCATGGCATCGGTTTCCGGGGTCGGGGGACTCGAACGCCATATACGGTGGGATGCACTCTCGTGTGGATCCCGTCACGAGCGAGCGCCGGACCGCAAGCCCGGCCGCCTGGGCCGGCGCCTGCAAGCTGCCAGTTTGCCTGTGTTGTCGTGCCCAAAACGGGACAGGGATTTTCACCCTTACTGCGTGTTGTTGGCAGTGCACGGCACCGCGTACCGTGCGGCCAAGCTCCACAATTACAGAGCCCGGCCGCCGGTAACGGCCGGCCGGCAGGGGGTCAGGGGGTCCGCGCCAAAGGGGCGTCATCACGGTCAGGTGCGGTGTTTTCGATCGTTTGTTAACGGCGGCACGCAGCGTGCCTTGAAGTGGTGATCTCACTTTACCCATTCTTTAGGCTGACGCAAAGTGCATTCTGTGGTACACAATGCACCAGTTTTCATGCTTATCACATCGAAGTTGCTCTACCTGCAACACTGGTTGTTTTGTCCTTGGCCAACCATCGGGTATATGCCCAGGACTTCTGGCACATTACCTCACGTACGTATCAAAAGCTGCCCCGTGTGTGCCGACAACGGATGTTTTAAAGCGCACCTATCGTGGTGCATGGATGGAGTTGGCGTGCAAATTATAACTGTTTCCCCAAATATCGGTCCGATGAGAAGCGCAGTGGCTGATGGCGTGCGGTAGGGCGCCTGGAGTCACCGGCGGTAGTGCCCCCCCCCCCCCCCCCCCCCCGGTGTGACGGTGTGACACCTCGAGTCACTGGTAGAAGCGCCCTCCGGTGTGACGTTGTGACACCCTGAGTCACTGGCAAAGGCGCCCTCTGGTGTGACGGTGTAACACCCCGAGCCACTGATAGTAGCGCCCTCCAGTGTGACGATGTAACGTCTCG
Source organism: Pollicipes pollicipes (assembly GCF_011947565.3). Lineage (NCBI taxonomy): Eukaryota > Metazoa > Arthropoda > Thecostraca > Pollicipedomorpha > Pollicipedidae > Pollicipes > Pollicipes pollicipes. The sequence continues at coordinate 11,202,568 of NW_023596461.1, read as the reverse complement.
AGTCGCTGGCAGTAGCGCCCTCTGGTGTGGCGGTGTTTTTGTCCCAGGTGCCCAAGGTCGGATCTATTTTTCAGGATGTTTTTGTGGCTTGTTTTAATGGCAAACGAGCCCTGTGAAGTGATGTCACGTTTTCTTGGCCGCCGCCACCACTAGGAGGGCCTGGCTGGGCGAGGCCCCGCTGAGCTGTTTTAAATGTGTTTTGGGGATTGATTTATCCGTGCCCACGGGGATCCCAAGTCCTCTAAATATCATGTCCATTGCCCATGTGGCTGCCTGAGCTGTCGTTTTTCCTCCACAAGGCCCGTGCCGAATCCAGCTGGTAAACTTCGTATTGATCACGTGTGGCTTACCTTATCGCTTTATCATCTAAAGATGGCGACGGCTAGACATGGAACGGCGTGACCCGCCAGTGACGAGCCGCCGGGCTCACATGGACGGAGTGGGTCAGTTGGCAGGACGGTGCAGCGTGGTTCCCCTGCTGGTCGAATGGAAGTTTAATGACAGATTCTGTCCTGATGCCTGGATTGCTGTGCCCGTATCTGGACGACGCCGTGCATGCATAGAGTGCTGCTTGCCACATGGCGCCACGGCGTAAAAAGGCCATGGATATCCCAAGCACACTCAGTCTTTTACGCTACTACGTTCGGCGTGGAAGACTGGAAGATGCCCTAACGGCCATAGTAGAAGCATGCACCGTGCGATAAATCGGTCGGTAGTTGACGGTGTGGTGTATCATGTTTTAAGGATGCTCGTGTTGTGGCCGGAATATGGTGAGCTGGGCTCTCAAGACAAACGTCACTGGCTTCGCGCCCTTGTCCAGTACCTCGATTATCGCGAGGGATTGCGGTGCTGACAACCATAGCAAAAACCTTGACGGTCGAATCATGAAACAAACTTGCTGCGGTCACGTTAATCGTGGTGCCAGAACGAGCCCACACGCAAAAAGTTGCTTTCGCATCTAACGCGATGTTCCCAATGTCGCGAGAGAGTAGTGCGTGTCTGCCGTTGCTGTCCTCGCCGTACGGCTGATGTTGATTGGTCCTCACAGCAGCCCCGCACGTGGCGGAAACAGAGGCTTGTGCCGCGTGGTCGCACGCGACTGGCAGGCGGGCCAGCCGCTCGTAGTCTGCGGTGGCTGTGACTGAAGTGGGTCACTGCCCTCTGGGCCGACTGGGAGCGTTCGGCGCGCCTCCTCGCCTCCCCGCCACCCCGCCACCGCCCGGCCACGGCCGGCGCGGCCGGGCAGGGGTGGCCGACGGCCGCCGCCTCCAACAATTGCGCGGCGGCGGCGGCGGCAGCGGCGCGCCGGCGCCAATTACAGCCGGGCCGCGCGGCCGGCCGCCCGCTGACCGGCGCCCGGGCCGGCACAAAGGCCGCCAGATTGGCCCGCCGCCGCCGCCGCCGCCGCCGCCGCGCCGTGTCAGCCATGCAGCTCCGTGTCGCCGCCGCTGGGGGTCGGCGCGCCGCCTCCTGAATGGGCGGCGGCGCCTCCCCGGGCCGGGCCGTACGTGCCGCCGCGGGCGGGGTGCCGGCGGCTGGGGGCGGCACCGGCCCATGCCGCGGCGAGCGGACACCGTCGGTGATTTCCGCTCGCCGGCGGACGAGGACTCGGTGGCAATACGCCGTCCGGTGCCGTCCTCGGGCGGCCCACGTGGGCCATGTGTGTCCCTGCTTGGTCCCGCTCCGGTGTGCTGGTGCGATGAAGTGGCGTATTGTCCGGGCGCTGGCCTCCAATGAAGGGAAAAATCCTTCTTTTGTGTGGGCGCTGGCCCTAGTAAGGAAAGTGGCCGTACTGTCTTAGCGCTGGTTCGAGTGAAGGAAGCGGCCTATATTCTGTGCGCTGACCCCAGCGAAGGAAGCAGCCTATTGTCTGAGCGCTGGCACTAATGAAGGAGGTGGCCTTTTGCCTTGGCGCTGGTCCTAGTGAAGGCTATTGTCCTGACGCTGGCTGTAGTGAAGGAACCGGCCTTTTGTCTGGGCGCTGGCCCCAGTGAAGGAAGCGGCCATTGTGTGAGCGCTGGCCGTAGTGTAGGAAGTGGACTATGTCTGAGCGCTGGCCCTAGTGTAGGAAGTGGCCTATTGTCTGGGCGCTGGCCCCAGTGAAGGAAGCGGCCTATATTCTGTGCGCTGACCTCAGTGAAGGAAGCGGCGTATTGTCTGAGCGCTGGCATTAGCGAAGGAGGGTAGCCTATTGCCTGAGCGCTGGCCCTAGTGTAGGAAGTGACCTGCTGTCTGAGCGCTGGCCCTAGTGTTGGAAATGGCCTATTGTCTGGGCGCTGGCCTCAGTGAAGGAAGCGGCCTATATTCTGTGCGCTGACCTCAGTGAAGGAAGCGGCGTATTGTCTGAGCGCTGACATTAGCGAAGGAGGGTAGCCTATTGTCTGAGCGCTGGCCGTAGTGTAGGAAGTGGCCTATTGTCTGAGCGCTGGCTCCAGTGTAGGAAGTGGCCTATTGTCTGGGCGCTGGTCCCGGTGGCCGTGACGCCGTCGAGCCGCCTGCATGGCTTCCGTGTTCCATCTTGAGCTCCCCAACCCGAACCCCCCCCAGACGTGGCTGTACGCCCGCGCCCATACTGTGCGGAAAGCAGGTCCTGTTCGCCCCAGTGACGTCAGTTCATTGTACGTCCGTGCCGAACAGACTGCCAAACGGGCTGCCGGCCCAAAGCGGCGCCGTGACTCATCACTGTTGAATTTCTTCCAGGATGCACGATTTGTGCACGATGGCTCATTGCTGGACACTTGTCGGAGTTGATAAAAAGTCAGGTTTGTAATCATGCAGATCAGACTCTGCCCGTGTGCAGTGATCAAAAATCTGTGTCATGTTGCAGACTGCTGTGGTATAAAAGCTGGAATGCCGCTGATGACCTGGCACTATAAATGTTTGAAGTAGTAACCAGAAGACCATGACAGTCAGTCCGAAATGCGTCGTTAACGCTGATAATGATTAGCTTGAGGATGCAGAGGTAAAGCAGTCGGAATGGGTTTCGCTGCTCGCCGTCCCTTATTTCATGGTCGTTGGCGTTTTATGGATGTTCGCGCCATCCTATCGTATTTCAAGGCCACATTCAAGCGGCGCGCGGGAATGTGACACGCCCGATGCCACAGCTGGGTGCAGCTGAGCGGCAGGAGCGGGGCTGGCGCCCGCCGGTTGTGCAAGGGCCACAGGTGTGCCGGCGAATGTCGCCGCGGCCTGTCGCCGCCGCCGCCGCGCCGCCGCCACCCGCGTTATTATGGACAGCTACTGGCAGGGCGGCGCCGTGGCGTCCCGCCGGCGGTGCTCGGCCGGCGCTGTTGTTCGGCGCCGTTGCGCGGGCCGGCGGCCAGCTGTTGCTGCCGCGCTGGCCGGCGCTGCGCGGCTAGGGCGTGCGCGGCGTTAACTGACTTCAGTTGGTACGTCCGGCTCGGGGTGAGGGGCCTGATCCGGGCCAGGGTGATGCGTGCTGACAGATTGAGCACGGCCGCCGGATGGGGCGTAATCCATCCACCCGGCACGACCGTCAGTGGAGCCCAGTCATCATTGGCCACGTTTGAGCAGATTGGGCTGCTTCCGTTGTTTGCTTATGTAACAGCGTGGGAGCAGATTGGACGTCGGTGAAATCGGGTCCTGGGGCCGCCAGCCTGGACAAAATGTTTTCTTCTTCCCCTATAAGCGCCAATCGGTCATGCCGTCATTCCAGCATGGCGGCATATATGACAAATGGTTACGCATAGGATACGGACAGCAAACACACAGCAGATAGTAGCATGGCACAGGAAAGTTTGCTGTTTTGACGTTTTAACACCGGCTTGTGTAACCGTGAACGTCTCCCTATCGCCAAGACAAACACATCGTGTCCACATACCTCAAATGGACGAGGTTATCAATTCGGCTGTCAATGTCTGGCGCTGTCGCCAGTTTAGCTACACGTGCCAGTTCAAGCCTGAATATTGATTTGCTAAGGGGGAGGGGGGCACAGAAGGGGGCGACGTCGCGCAGTCTGTCAGGGATTTAGACGAAGCGGAATGTGCCTGGCTTGATCCCTGCAGCCAACGCGATACGACGCCGCAGTTAAGTTGTCAGTAGGGCTTATGCAAAATTCATCGAGGCACCGTTGGACGTCTGCATTTTATCGTGTAGGCTGGCGCAACCGGCACGTCGTCGCCGTGCGCATGCTTAAGTAATGTCCCGTTGTCCAGCGGACCGCAAAATAGGTCTGCCCGGTCGAAGGCTGAGCCGCGGGGTGCGTTGGCAGGCTGTCGGCATTGCCTGGTGGTGCCGCGTCACTTGGGCGCCGGTCCGGCTCCGCGTGTGCCAGTGGCCCGGAGCCCACGCTCCGCTCCGCGTGCAGGAGTGGGTGCCGTGCTGACCGGCGGCGGTGAGTCCGCGTCCTTCGGCGGCGATCTCCGCCGGAGGACGCCGGCAGACATCGCTCGAATTCCACGCCGATCACGTCCGGGCTCCTTTTGGAGCACGAGGAGAGCCCCGGTGGGCGTCCTCCTGGATCGTGGCCACGGTAATCCGGCCGAGCGGCGGCTGAAGTGGCACGAGCGCCCCGCGACCGCCGCGCCAGACTTTCCGCGACGCTCGCCGCCGCCGCTCACTCCGTGCCAAGGCCGAGCCGGCCAGGTCGGCCTCAGACAGACGGACGGACGGACCGGAGCCGGTCAGGTCGGCCTCAGACGGACGGACGGACCGGAGCCGGCCAGGTCGGCCTCAGACAGACGGACGGACGGACCGGAGCCGGTCAGGTCGGCTATAGACAGACGGACAGACGGGAGCCGGCCAGGTCGGCCTCAGACGGACGGATAGACCGAGCCGGTCAGGTCGGCCTCAGACGGACGACGGACCGGAGCCCGTCAGGTCGGCCACAGACAGATGGACAGACCGGAGCCGGTCAGGTCGGCCACGGACAGATGGACAGACCGGAGCCGGTCAGGTTGGCCACAGACAGATGGACAGGCCGGAGCCGGTCACGTGGCCTGCTTATGGACGGACAGACGGCAGCCGGTCAGGTCGCCCGCTAACGGACGGACGGACCGGAGCCCGTCAGGTCGGCTATACCAGATGGCAGACCGGAGCCGGTCAGGCGTCCGCTAAGGACTGACGACCGGGGCCGGTCAGGTCGGCCACAGACGGACGGACAGACCGGAGCCGGTCAGGCGTCCGCTGAAGGACTGACAGACCGGGGCTGGTCAGGTCGGCCACAGACGGACGGACAGACCGGAGCCGGTCAGGCGTCCGCTGAAGGACTGACAGACCGGGGCCGGTCATGTCGGCCACAGACGGACGGACAGACCGGAGCCGGTCAGGTCGGCCACAGACAGACGGACGAACAGACCGGAGCCGGTCAGGTCGGCTATAGACACGCGGACAAGCCGAAGCCGGTCAGGTCATCAGTCATGCTCCATTTGACACCAGTCACGTCCTCGATTGTTCGCAACCCGCACTCCGTCAGCTCCCAGACATCAATGCGGGGCCATGTGACCAGACCAGGCCGACCACACCAGACCAGACCAGACCGGGAGGGAGGGAGAGGGGGCTGCCGGCACGGACTTCAGTCCCGCCGCCCGCCGCCGCGGCACGCAGCCTCCACGCCACTGAGTCAACATTTGCACGGCAAACGTGCCGTTGGCTGCGACCAGGATGCGGGGTCGGCGTCCGCAGCCCGAACAATGCAGCGCGGCGTCTCTCACCTCGCCGCCGCCGGCTCACCTCTCTCTCTCGTGCCGCGCGCCGGCCGCCGGCGCCGCGCCGCCGAGGATCCGGGAGGGCCGGCGCGGCGCGCAGCCGGTCCACTGCGCCGCCGCGCCATGCATAATGCAGCGCCGGCACGTGATGGCGGCCGCGTCACCGGTCGCCCACCGTCGGGTCACGTGCCGGCCTGTGGACACACGGAGCGCCTGGCGACGGCCGACCGACGCCGGCGACGCCGCTTTTTGTGACTGCCTGAGAGGTCTGGCGGTGTGACTTACCTAGTAGTGTCGCGGTGTGACGCTGTATAACGGCGATACAGCCGCGTAGACAGAGATATCCTCTCGTCCGAATTTCAGCGTATTTCCGCCGAC